>NW_027052908.1:0-102000 GCF_011386835.1 Chrysemys picta bellii
ACCACCTCCCTAACACCTTTGTCCAGTACGCTGAGGTCCTTGAAAAAGCCTTTGTGATATCACTGCCACACCCAACCAAACCCTAAAGTGCTCATGTCCTGCTGCTGGCCTGACACTTTGAAGGTTTGAGCTACGCTCTGTGGATCACACCACAAAATTCATCTTCATTCTAGGAAGCAAGCTAGCTAGACAGTAAAACATCAGAGGCTGCTCCCAATACTACACTCAGTGTTTCCAAAAGTAGGAGACTTTCTGGCCAGAAGAGACCTTTACAGTATCTCATCTAACACCCTCCATATCATAGGCTTCCAGTATAGTACAATAGTTACTTTTTGGGCACACACATTCCAGAAAGGCATCTAGTCTTCAATCAATGACATCAAGAGTTGGAGAATCCACCACTTTCCCTTTTAGTGAGTGCCAGGGGGCTCCATTTCCCCTTCCACTAGCTCCCCATTTACAGTGAGCCAGAGCAGTACCTGCAGCAGGGAGAGGGAGTTGCTAAGGCCTCAGAGGAACAGCCCCTGCAGTGTCTCAGGCACATGGCGTAAGTGCCGGATGATGCGGAGCTGGTGCATCCCTTTGGCCGTGACGTCCTCCTCCTGCAAGGGAACGAGAACCTGTCGGAGACTCAAATGCCCCGAGGAATCAGGGGCAATTAAGGACACCTGGAACCAGCAGTATTTACACCCAGCACCTGCCCACCACTGAGGGATGAATTCACCTCCTGAACCCCAGAATGGAGTCGTCTTCTCCTTTCTAGGAATCTCCAGTGCCAACCCCCGTCCTTGTAGGGTGAGCTCCTGCTACCTCCCCCTCAGTGCCCTTGACAGCTGTTCCACCTCCAAACCACAGCTCAAGTTATCAGAACCCTCTTCTCCACCCCCACCCAGGTTGGCCAGGGAGGCGGCTCTAGCAGGGGGGGCAGGTGGGATTCTGGCAGCAGTGAAGTGGGTTGCGGGGAGGTTGAGATCTTGCCCCAAGTCATCCCAGACACTAATGCTAAGCCACAGGATGGCAGGGATGGAGGAAAAGGTAAAACGAAAAGGACAAACCCTAATGTCCCCAGTGATTCTACCAGACAAAATTACAGGGAGGGATTAAAATTCTGCCACCTTGAACTAGTGTTTTCCATGCCTAGAATTCAGCTGGCACCAGATGGATCAGACTGAGCAGGTTCCAAAACCTCTTGGAGGCTCTTACCTTCTAAACAGGGATGTCTGTTTTCTAGTAAAATCTGTAAAAGGAAAGGAGACAACTCGAAAGAGGCTCCTGCTCTCACTCAAATACGTGAATCCTAATACTCTCTCAGTCCTCAAGAGAAACCTCGAGAAGGAGACTTGCTGAAGCAAGGCCACAGGGGTCTCTGAGGTTTCCCTGGCCATGCGCCCCTGTCCTGCCTCGCTGATGGCAGCATCTCTCTCGGAGGTTACCACCTCCCTAACACCTGACCAATACGCTGAGGTCCTGCAAAAGACCTTTGTGATATCACTGCCACCAATCAAACCCTTAAGTGCTAATGTCCTGCTGCTGGACTGACACTATGAAGGTTTGAGCTACTCTCTGTGGATCACCCCACTCAATGCGTCTTCATTCTAGGAAGCAAGTGGGCTAGACAGTAAAACATCAGAGGCTGCTCCCAATGCTACACTCAGTGTTTCCAAAATTAGTAGACTTTATGGCCACAAGGGACCTTTAGAGCATCTAATCTAAGCCCCTGCATATCATAGGCTTCCTGTATAGTACAATAGTTACTCTTTGGGCACACACATTCCAGAAAGGCATCTAGTCTTCATTCAATGACATCAAGAGATGGAGAATCCACCACTTTCCCTTTTAGTGAGTGCCAGGGGGTTCCATTTCCCCTTCCACTAGCTCCCCATTTACAGTGAGCCAGAGCAGTACCTGCAGCAGGGAGTGGGAGTTGCTGATGTCCACAGAGGCACAGCCCTTGCAGTGTCAACTTCCCACAAGGGGAGGTGAAGAGCACCCCCAGCAACACACACACACACACACACACACACCACTCCTGGTGGTGGGAGGGGAACAAGAGAAAGCAAGGAGGGATGGAGGAAAAGGTAAAACGAAAAGGACAAACCCTAATGTCCCCAGTGATTCTACGGCACAAAATCCCAGGTGGGCTATAAAATTCTGCCACCTTGAACTAGTGTTTTCCATGCCTAGAATTCAGCTGGCACCAGATGGATCAGACTGCAGACTGAGCAGGTTAAAAACCTCTCCAAGGTTCTTACCTTCTCAACAGGCACGTCTGTTTTCTAGTAAAATCAATAAAAGGAGAAACTCGAAAGAGGTTCCTCCTCGCACTCACATACTTGAACCCTAATACTCTCTGAGTCCTAAAAAGGGAGACCTCGAGAAGGAGACTTGCTAAAGCAAAGCCAAAGGGGTCTCTGAGGTTTCCCTGGCCCTGCGCTCCTGTCCTGCCTGGCTGATGTCAGCATCTCTCTCTCAGGTAACCACCTCCCTAACACCTTTGACCCATAGGTGGAGGTCCAGGATAAGGCCTTTGTGATATCACTGCCACACCCAACCAAACCCTAAAGTGCTAATGTCCTGCTACTGGCCTGACACTTTGAAGGTTTGAGCTACTCTCTGTGGATCACCCCACTCAATGCATCCTCATTCTAGGAAGCAAGCGGGCTAGACAGTAAAACATCAGAGGCTGCTCCCAATGCTACACTCAGTGTTTCCAAAATTAGTAGACTTTATGGTCAGAAGAGACCTTTAGAGCATCTAATCTAACCCGCTGCATATCATAGGCTTACTGTATAGTACAATAGTTACTCTTTGGGCACACACATTCCAGAAAGGCATCTAGTCTTCATTCAATGACATCAAGAGATGGAGAATCCACCACTTTCCCTTTTAGTGAGGGCCAGGGGGCTCCATTTCCCCTTCCACTAGCTCCCCATTTACAGTGAGCCAGAGCAGTACCTGCAGCAGGGAGCGGGAGTTGCTGAAGGCCTCAGAGGAACAGCCCCTGCAGTGTCTCAGGCACCTGGCACAAGTGCCGGATGATGCGGAGCTGGTGCATCACTTTGGCCGTGACGTCCTCCTGCTGCAAGGGAACGAGAACCTGTCAGAGACTCAAAGGCCCCGAGGAATCAGGGGGAATTAAGGGCACCTGGAACCAGCAGAATTTCCACCCACCACCTGCCCACCGCTGAGGGATGAATTCACCTCCTGAACCCCAGAATGGAGTCTTCTTGTCCTTTCTAGTATCCTCCAGTGCCAACCCCCCTCCTTGTAGGATTAGCTCCTGCTACCTCCCCCTCAGTGTTCTTCACAGCTGTTCCATCTCCAAACCAAACCTCAAGTTATCAGAACTCTCTTCTGCACCCCCAACCAGGTTGGGCATCGAGGCGGCTCTAGCGGGGGGGGCAAGAGGGATTCTGCCAGAAGTGAAGTGGGTTGAGGGGAGGTTGAGATCTTGCCCCAAGTCATCCCAGACACTAATGCTAAGCCACAGGATGGCAGCATCTAGTGTCAGTGGAGTCCAAGCACTATTTCAACCATACAGTTTTGGATGAACTCCCCACAAGGGGAGGTGAAGAGCACCCCCAGCAACACACACACAAACACACACACACACACACCACTCCTGGTGGTGAAAGGGGAACAGGAGAAAGGACAAAAGAAGTAAGAGATGAAGAGAAAGGAAGGAGGGATGGAGGAAAAGGTAAAACGAAAAGGACAAACCCTAATGTCCCCAGTGATTCTACGGGACAAAATCCCAGGGAGGGAATAAAATTCTGCCATCTTAAACTACTGTTTTCCATGCCTAGAATTCAGCTGGCACCAGATGGATCAGACTGAGCAGGTTCCAAAACCTCTTGGAGGCTCTTACCTTCTAAATAGGGACGTCTGTTTTCTAGTAAAATCCGTCAAAAGGAAAGGAGAAAACTCGAAAGAGGCTCCTGCTCACACTCACATACGTCAACCCTAACACTCTCTCAGTCCTCAAAGAGAGACCTCGAGAAGGAGACTTGCTGAAGCAAAGCCACAGGGGTCTCTGAGGTTTCCCTGGCCCTGTGCTCCTGTCCTGCCAGGCTGATGTCAGCATCTCTCTCGGAGGTCACCACCTCCCTAACACCTTTGACCAATAGGCTGACGTCCTGCAAAAGGCCTTTGTGATATCACTGCCACACCCACCCTTCCCCGGAAGTGCTCATGTCCTGTTGCTGGGCTGACACTTTGAAGGTTTCAGCTACTCTCTGTGGATCACCCCACTCAATGCCTGTTCATTCTAGGAAGCAAGCCGGCTAGACGGTAAAACATCAGAGGCTGCTCCCAATGCTACACTCAGTGTTTCCAAAATTAGGGGACTTTATGGCCAGAAGAGACCTTTAGAGCATCTCATCTAACCCCTTGCATACCATAGGCTTCCTGTATAGTACAATAGTTACTTTTTGGGCACACACATTGCAGAAAGGCATCTAGTCTTCCTTCAATGACATCAAGAGATGGAGAATAAGACGGTTACTCACCGTTGTAACTGTTGTTCTTCGAGATGTGTTGCTCATATCCATTCCATTAGGTGTGTGCGCGCCGCGTGCACGATCGTCGGAAGATTTTCTACCCTAGCAACACCGGCGGGTCGGCTGTGGAGCCCCCTAGAGTGGCGCCTTCATGGCGCTGAATATATACCCCAGCCGACCCGGCGCCCCCTCAGTTCCTTCTTGCCGGCTACTCCGACAGTGGGGACGGGGGGGCGGGTTTGGAATGGATATGAGCAACACATCTCGAAGAACAACAGTTACAACGGTGAGTAACCGTCTTTTCTTCTTCGAGTGCTTGCTCATATCCATTCCATTAGGTGACTCCCAAGCCCAACTTAGGTGGTGGGGTCGGAGTGAGACATTGCTGTGTGCAAAACTGCTGATCCGAATGCAGCATCGTCCCTGGACTGCTGCACTAGTGCATAGTGCGCTGTAAACGTGTGGACTGATGACCAAACCGCAGCTCTACAAATGTCCTGGATCGGAACTTGAGCCAGGAAAGCCGTCGAGGAAGCTTGGGCCCTCGTGGAGTGAGCGGTGATGTGCGGTGCTGAGACACCTGCCAGGTCATAGCAAGTCCGGATGTAAGACGTAATCCAGGAGGATAGGCGTTGTGAGGAGACCGGTGAGCCTTTCATTCGGTCGGCCACTGCAACGAAGAGTTGCGTCGTCTTTCTAAAGTGCCTTGTGCGGTCAATATAGAAAGCCAGGGCCCTGCGCACGTCCAGAGAATGCAAACGTTGGTCCTGGCGAGTAGCATGTGGTTTAGGATGAAAGACCGGGAGAAATATATCCTGGTTGATATGAAATGGAGAAACCACCTTAGGGAGAAAGGCAGGATGTGGGCGAAGCTGCACTTTATCCTTATGGAAAACTGTGTAAGGGGGCTCGGATGTAAGCGCCCTGAGTTCAGAAACGCGCCTTGCTGAGGTGATGGCTACGAGGAAGGCTGTCTTCCAGGATAGGTACAGAAGTGAACAGGTGGCCAGTGGCTCGAATGGAGGACCTGTGAGCTTGGAGAGAACCAGGTTGAGGTCCCACGTCAGAACGGGCTGACGTTGTTGTGGATACATCCGGTCTAAGCCCTTGAGGAATCTAACGACCATCGGGTTAGAGAATACCGAGGATGCGAGTTCCCCTGGGTGAAAGGCCGATATAGCGGCCAGGTGAACTCTAATTGAAGATATCGCCAAACCCTGCTGTTTTAGGGAGAGGAGATATTCCAATATGAGAGGAATAGGTGCCTGTAACGGGGGCGTGGCTCGTTGTTCGCACCAACAGGAGAACCGCTTCCACTTGGCCAGGTACGTGGACCGTGTTGAGGGCTTCCTACTGCTCAGCAGAATCTGTTGGACAGAATGTGAGCATTGCTGCTCTACCTGGGTGAACCATGGAGCAGCCACGCCGTGAGGTGGAGTGATTGCAGGTCGGGGTGACGCAGCCGGCCGTGGTCCTGAGAGATGAGATCCGGACATAATGGAAGCGGGATCGGTGTCTGAACCGAGAGCTCCAACAGCGTGGTGTACCAATGTTGTCTCGGCCACGCTGGGGCGATCAGAATCACCTGTGCCTGGTCTCTGCGCAATTTGAGCAGTACCTTGTGGACGAGAGGAAACGGAGGGAAGGCATAAAACAGGTGGTCTTTCCAGGGAAGGAGAAACGCATCCGAGAGGGAGCCCGGAGCTCGACCTTGCAGGGAGCAGAACACGTGGCACTTCCTGTTGTCTCGAGATGCAAACAGGTCTATCTGGGGAAACCCCCACTTCTGGAAAACGGAATGTATGATGTCCGGACGGATAGACCACTCGTGAGTCTGAAAGGACCTGCTGAGTCGGTCCGCTAAAGTGTTCTGGACACCAGGGAGGAACGATGCCGTGAGATGGATTGAGTGGGCGATGCAGAAGTCCCACAGGCGAATGGCCTCTTGGCATAGAATTGACGAACGTGCTCCTCCTTGCTTGTTGATGTAAAACATGGCCGTGGTGTTGTCGATGAGAACTAACACACAGCGGCCACGTAGGAGATTGAGAAATGCCTGGCACGCCAGGCGCACCGCCATCAGTTCCCGAACATTGATGTGCAGGGCTAGCTGGGGTGCAGTCCACCGGCCCTGGGTATGGTGCTCGTTGAGATGGGCGCCCCAACCCAGAGATGAAGCGTCTGTGACCAGGTGCAGAGAGGGTTGTGGGGCGTGAAACGGCATCCCCTCGCAAACCACATTGTGATCTAGCCGCCATGTGAGGGAGGTCAGGACCGAGTTCGGGACCGTGACCACCATGTTCAGGCTGTCCCGATGTGGGCGGTATATCGATGACACCCAGGTCTGGAGTGGGCGAAGCCGAAGTCTGGCATGCCTGGTTACGTACGTGCAAGAAGCCATGTGACCCAGCAGGGTAAGGCACGACCTCACCGTGGTAGTTGGGAAGGCCTTGAGTCCTTGAATGAGGCTCGTGATGGTGCCAAAGCGGTTGTCTGGCAGGATGGCTTGTGCACGTCTGGAGTCTAGAACTGCACCGATGAATTCTATTCTCTGGGTAGGTTCTAGAGTAGATTTGTCCTTGTTGAGTAGGATGCCCAACTCGTTGAATGTGTGCACTATTATGTGGACGTGAGCTCGAGCTTGCTCTTTGGTGCGACCGCGTACTAGCCAGTCGTCTAGGTACGGGAACACCTGTATCCCTTGCCGACGAAGGTACGCTGCCACGACGGCCATACATTTCGTGAACACCCTTGGGGCCGAGGATAGGCCGAAGGGAAGGACTGCAAATTGGTAGTGCACCTTGCTTACCACGAATCGCAGGAAGCGTCTGTGAGGCGGGTAAATTGGGATGTGAAAGTATGCGTCTTTCATGTCGAGGGCGGCGAACCAGTCTCCAGGATCGAGGGAAGGGATAATGGCCCCCAGAGAGACCATGCGGAACTTCAACTTTACTACGAATTTGTTGAGTCCGCGCAAGTCCAAGATGGGTCGCAGACCTCCTTTGGACTTGGGAATGAGGAAGTAACGGGAATAGAATCCCCTGCCCCTCAACTCCACTGGAACCTCCTCTATGGCCCCCATAGCAAGGAGCGTGGAAACTTCCTGTATAAGAAGTTGCTCGTGAGAAGGGTCCCTGAAGAGGGACGGGGAAGGGGGGGAGGAGGAGGGGATTGAAGAAAACTGGATAGCATATCCCCTGTCCACCGTGCGAAGGACCCAACGGTCCGAGGTTATAAGGGACCAGGCACGGTGGAAATGGGAAAGGCGATCCCGAAAGGAGGGGGCTGGATCCTGGGGGATGACTGGGGCGCCGTCCTCGACCGCACCTTCAAAAGTTCTGCCTGGGGCCTGAAGGTGGTCTAGGAGGCCCTTGGTTCTGACCGGGTAGAGGGCCGGTCCACCTTCTTCTACCACCTCGCCCTCGCCTCCGGGCCGAGTCCTGTCTCTGACGAGGCGGGGGGGGTAGAAGCGCTGAGGCTGCGGTCTGAATGGCCTGCGCTGAGGGCCCACAACATGCATCCCCAGGGAACGCATGATCGTCCTGGAGTCCTTGAGGCTCTGCAAGCGAGAGTCCGTCTTTTCTGAAAACAACCCTTGTCCTTCGAAGGGTAGATCCTGCAGGGTTTGCTGCAGTTCCTGAGGCAGACCCGAAACCTGGAGCCAGGAGATCCTCCGCATAGCGATACCTGAGGCCAGGGTTCTCGCAGCAGAGTCCGCTATGTCTAAGGAGGCCTGTAAGGAGGTCCGAGCCACCTTCTTACCTTCCTCTACCAGGGCTCCAAACTCCTCCCTGGACTCTTGGGGAACCAACTCCTTGAACTTCCCCATAGAGTTCCAGGAGTTAAAGCTATAGCGGCTCAAGAGCGCCTGTTGGTTAGCCGCTCTAAGTTGCAGCCCTCCGGCTGAGTAAACTTTACGGCCGAATAAATCGAGGCGCTTGGCCTCCTTTGATTTGGGCGCTGCGGCCTGCTGACCGTGGCGCTCCCTTGCGTTCACTGATGCCACCACCAGTGAACACGGCTGGGGGTGGGTATACAAGTACCCGTAGTCTTTAGACGGGACAAAGTATTTCCTTTCCACCCCTCTCGCTGTGGGTGGGATAGAGGCAGGAGTCTGCCATATCGTAGATGCATTGGCTTGTATCGTGCGGATCAGGGGTAACGCCACCCTCGATGGGGCATCCGCTCCGAGGATATTCGCGATGGGGTCGTGCACCTCCACTATCTCCTCCGCCTGCAGGTCCATATTACGGGCCATCCTACGCAGAAGATCCTGGTGAGCCCGAAGATCTATTGGAGGTGGACCTGTGCACGATGTGCCCGCCACTGCCTCATCCGGAGAGGAAGAGGAAGATGCCTCCGGTGGAACAGGATCCAAGGGAGGGTCCTGGTCTCCCTGCTCCTGGGCCGGAGCATCACCTGCGCTTGAATCCAGGGCGTCAGGTGGTGCGGACACGGAAGCCTCCATGCCCCCTGGCGGAGGCCGAGAGATGGTGGACTCCGGGGCCCTTCTAGCAGAGTGACCGGAGCAACTGGAGCCCCTTGCGCCTGATGGTACGCCCACGGGGTCCAAAACGACCAGTGAGATGGGCCATGAGAATGGTCCTCTGTTATGTTCTGCCAATGGCCCAAGTCCTGTTCCTCGGCTTGCCCCTGAGGGGGGTATGCCGATCTCGAGAGGTTCTCCGAGGAGCGAGACACCGATCTCGATGGCCATGGCGGTGCCGAGAGCGTCGAGACGATTCCCGTGGGCTGCGGTGCCGCACGGTGCCAGTCCGGAGATGATCTATCTCTACGCGGTGCCGGCGATCGGTGCCGGGACCGCGACCGGTGCCGATGACCTCGTCGGTGCGGGAGTCGGATCTGGACCTCGACGAGGACCTGGAGTATGCCCGGTACCGGGAGCGGCCTCTCGACGTCGAGCGTCGACCGTAGCGGTGCCGAGAACTACGTCTCGACGTTGATCGGTGCCGACGATCATAGCGGTGCCGAGACGTAGAGCGGTGCCGCGAAGAAGATCTTGGCCGCGAGTACGACCGGTGCCGAGGTGATATTCGGTGCCGGGACTGTGAGCGGCGTGGGGACCTGCTTCGGGACCTGGATCGGTGCCGAGGTTCCAGCCCTTGCGATGGAGGGCGCATCAAGGCAGGTTTCCCCCTCGACTGGACCGGGCAAGTCAACGGTGCCGTCGGTGCCGGTGGTTGGGGCGGTGCCGGCTCCGTGAGAGCTATTAAGTCTCTCGCCGTCGCGAAGGTCTCTGGCGTCGACGGGAGGCACTGTATCACCACCGGCCTCGGTGGAGACACCATCGGCCTCGGCGCCGGAGTCGACGGTGCTGGAGGCACCTGTTTCCGCTGCTCCACCGGCGGACGCGGCTCTACCCCCGGCACTGGGGGAGCCAGCGTCTTCGGCACGGAGGTCCCCGTCTTATGGGCTTTTTTATGCCCTGGGGATAATGACCGGCGCCGAGGCACTTGCTGTGCTTGCGGTGCCGACGAGGTCCGGTGCCGGGGAGGCTTATCTGACGCCACTCGCGTGGTCGTCATAGCCGGTGCCGCCGGGGCACTGCGCACCGAGGCGCTAGGTGCCGGGGCCTGACTTGTAGATGGAGCGTCCGGACTAAGTGCCGCCTCCATCAGGAGTTGCCGGAGCCGAAAGTCCCGCTCCTTCTTGGTCCTTGGTCTGAAGGCCTTACAGATCTTGCACTTATCTGTTTGATGGGACTCTCCCAGGCACTTCAGACAGGAGTCGTGCGGGTCGCTCGTGGGCATAGGCTTAGCGCAGGAGGCGCACAGCTTGAAGCCGGGAGCGTTGGGCATGAGCTCGGCCCCGCGGCCGGGGGAGAAAGGGGGAGACGACCCCCTTAATCCCCTGAACTATTATAACAACTAGAACAACTTTTAAAACTATTGAACTATTTAACTATAAACACTAGGACTATAACTATAACTATAACTGCGAATAACTAACTAAGCTAGGGAGACTGGAGAACAGCTAAGCAGCGCTCCACAGTTCCAACGACCGTCAGGGGCGGTAAGAAGGAACTGAGGGGGCGCCGGGTCGGCTGGGGTATATATTCAGCGCCATGAAGGCGCCACTCTAGGGGGCTCCACAGCCGACCCGCCGGTGTTGCTAGGGTAGAAAATCTTCCGACGATCGTGCACGCGGCGCGCACACACCTAATGGAATGGATATGAGCAAGCACTCGAAGAAGAACCACCACTTTCCCTTTTAGTGAGTGCCACGGGGCTCCATTTCCCCTTCCACTAGCTCCCCATTTACAGTGAGCCAGAGCAGTACCTGCAGCAGGGAGCGGGAGTTGCTGATGGCCTCAGAGGCACAGCCCCTGCAGTGTCTCAGGAATCTGGCGCAAGTGCCGGATGATGCGGAGCTGGTGCATCACTTTTGGCCGTGACGTCCTCCTGCTGCAAGGGAACGAGAACCTGTCAGAGACTCAAACGCCCCGAGGAATCAGCGGGAATTAAGGGCACCTGGAACCAGCACTACTTCCACCCATCACCTGCCCACCACTGAGGGATAAATTCACCTCCTGAACCCCAGAATGGAGTCTTCTTGTCCTTTCTAGTATCCTCCAGTGCCAAATCCCCTCCTTGAAGGGTGAGCTACTGCTACCTCCCTCTCAGTGCCCTTGACAGATGTTCCACCACCAAACCACAGCTCAAGTTATCAGAACCCTCTTCTCCACCCCTACCCAGGTTGGCCAGGGAGGCGGCTCTAGCAGGGGTGGCAGGAGGGATTCTGCCAGCAGTGAAGTGGGTTCCGGGGAGGTTGATATCTTGCCCCAAGTCATCCCAGACACCAATGCTAATCCACACGATGGCAGCATCTAGTGTCAGTGGAGTCCAAGCACTATTTCAACCACACAGGTTTGGATGAACTCCCCACAAAGGGAGGTGAAGAGCACCCCCAGCAACACACAAACACACACAGACACACAAACCACTCCCGGTGGTGGGAGGGGAACAGGAGAAAGGACAAAAGAAGTAAGAGATGAAGAGAAAGGAAGGAGGGAGGGAGGAAAAGGTAAAATGAAAAGGACAAACACTAATGTCCCCAGTGATTCTACGGGACAAAATCACAGGGAGGGAATAAAATTCTGCCACCTTGAACTAGTGTTTTCCATGCTTAGAATTCAGCTGGCACCAGGTGTATCAGACTGAACAGGATACAAACCTCTCCGAGGCACTTACTTTCCTCAACGAGAGACCTCAAGGAGGAGACTTGCTGAAACAAAGCCAGAGGGGTCTCTGAGGTTTCCCTGGCCCTCATGTCAGCATCTCTCTCTGATGTCAGCATCTCTCTCTGAGGTCACCACCTCCCTAACACATTTGACCAATAAGCTGACGTCCTGCAAAAGGCCTTTGTGGTGTCACTGCCACACCCAACCAAACCCTGAAGTGCTAATGTCCTCCTGCTGGCCTGACACTTTGAAGGTTTGAGCTACTCTGTGTGAATCACCCCACTCAATGGGTCTTCATTCTAGGAAGCAAGCCGGCTAGACAATAAAACATCAGAGGCTGCTCCCAATGCTACACTCACTGTTTCCAAAATTATTACACTTTATGGCCAGAAGAGACCCTTAGAGCATCTCATCTAAGCCCCTGCATATCATGGGCTTCCTGTATAGTACAATAGTTACTTTTTGGGCACAAACATTCCAGAAAAGTATCTAGTCTAAATTAAATGACATTAACAGATGGAGAATCCATCACTTTCCCTTTTAGTGAGTGCAAGGGGGCTCCATTTCCCCTTCCACTAGCTCCCCATTTACAGTGAGCCAGAGCAGTACCTGCAGCAGGGAGCGGGAGTTGCTGATGGCCTCAGAGGCACAGCCCCTGCAGTGTCTCAGGAATCTGGCGCAAGTGCCGGATGATGCGGAGCTGATGCATCACTTTTGGCTGTGACGTCCTCCTGCTGCAAGGGAACGAGAACCTGTCAGAGACTCAAACGCCCCGAGGAATCAGGGGGAATTAAGGGAACCTGGAACCAGCAGTATTTCCACCCAGTACCTGCCCATCAATGAGAGATGAATTCACCTCCTGAACCCCAAAATGGAGTCTTCTTGTCCTTTCTAGAAACCTCCAGAGCCAACCCCCCTCCTTGTAGGGTGAGCTCCTGCTACCTCCTGCTCAGTGCCCTTCACAGATATTCCACCTCCAAACCACAGCTCAAGTCATCAGAACCCTCTTCTCCACCCCGACACAGGTTGGGCTGGGAGGCGGCTCTAACAGGGTGTGCAGGAGGGATTCTGACAGCAGTGAAGTGGGTTGCAGGGAGGTTGAGATCTTGACCCAAGTCATCCCAGACACTAATCCTAAGTCACACAATGGCAGCATCTACTGTCAGTGGGGTCCAAGCACTATTTCAACCCCACAGTTTTGGATCAACTCCCCACAAGGGGAGGAGAAGAGAACCATCAGCACCACACACACACACACACACACACACACACACACACACACACACACCACTCCTGGTGGTGTGAGGGGAACAAGAGAAAGGACAAAAGAAGTAAGAGATGAAGAGAAAGGAAGGAGGGATGGAGGAAAAGGGAAAAGGAAAAGGACAAACCCTAATGTCCCCATGTCGGACATCAGGAATGGTAACATACATAAGCCAGTATGTGAACACTTCAATCTCCCTGGTCATTCTATTACAGATTTAAAAGTCACTATCATTGAACAAAAAAACTTCAGAAACAGACTTCAAAGAGAAACAGCAGAACTAAAATTCATTTGCAAATTCAACACCATTAATCTGGGCTTGAATAGGGACTGGGAGTGGCTGGCTCACTACAGAAGCAGCTTTTCCTCTCCTGGAATTGACACCTCCTCATCTATTATTTGGAGTGGACTACATCCACCCTGATTTTTGAATTGGCCCTGTCAACACTGGTTCTCCACTTGTGAAGTAACTCCCTGCTCTCCATGTGTCAGTATATAATGCCTGCATCTGTAACTTTCACTCTATGCATCCGAAGAAGTGAGGTTTTTACTCACGAAAGCTTATGCCCAAATAAATCTGTTAGTCTTTAAGGTGCCACCAGACTCCTTGTTGTTTTCCTAATATCCCCAGTGATTCTACGGGACAAAATCCCAGGGAGGGAATAAAATTCTGCCACCTTAAACTAGTGTTTTCCATGCCTAGAATTCAGATGGCACCAGGTGGATCAGACTGAACAGGTTACAAACCTCTCCGAGGCACTTACTTTCTCAACAGGGACTTCTGTTTTCTAGTAAAATGGGTAAAAGGAAAGGAGACAACTCGAAAGAGGCTCCTGCTCTCACTCAAATACGTGAATCCTAATACTCTCTCAGTCCTCAAGAGAAACCTCGAGAAGGAGACTTGCTGAAGCAAAGCCACAGGGGTCTCTGAGGTTTCCCTGGCCATGCCCCCCTGTCCTGCCTCGCTGATGGCAGCATCTCTCTCTGAGTTTACCACCTCCCTAACACCTTTGACCAATATGCTGAGGTCCTGCAAAAGACCTTTGTGATATCACTGCCACACCCACCCATCCCCGGAAGTGCTAATGTCCTGCTGCTGGCCTGACACTATGAAGGTTTGAGCTACTCTCTGTGGATCACCCCACTCAATGCGTCTTCATTCTAGGAAGCAAGCCGGCTAGACAGTAAAACATCAGAGGCTGCTCCCAATGCTACACTCAGTGTTTCCAAAATTAGGAGACTTTATGGCCACAAGGGACCTTTAGAGCATCTCATCTAAGCCCCTGCATATCATAGGCTTCCTGTATAGTACAATAGTTACTCTTTGGGCACACACATTCCAGAAAGGCATCTAGTCTTCATTCAATGACATCAAGAGATGGAGAATCCACCACTTTCCCTTTTGGTGAGTGCCAGGGGGTTCCATTTCCCCTTCCACTAGCATCCCCTTTTACAGTGAGCCAGAGCAGTACCTGCAGCAGGGAGTGGGAGTTGCTGATGTCCACAGAGGCACAGCCCTTGCAGTGTCAACTTCCCACAAGGGGAGGTGAAGAGCACCCCCAGCAACACACACACACACACACCACTCCTGGTGGTGGGAGGGGAACAAGAGAAAGCAAGGAGGGATGGAGGAAAAGGTAAAACGAAAAGGACAAACCCTAATGTCCCCAGTGATTCTACGGCACAAAATCCCAGGTGGGCTATAAAATTCTGCCACCTTGAACTAGTGTTTTCCATGCCTAGAATTCAGCTGGCACCAGATGGATCAGACTGCAGACTGAGCAGGTTAAAAACCTCTCCAAGGTTCTTACCTTCTCAACAGGCACGTCTGTTTTCTAGTAAAATCAATAAAAGGAGAAACTCAAAAGAGGTTCCTCCTCGCACTCACATACTTGAACCCTAATACTCTCTGAGTCCTAAAAAGGGAGACCTCGAGAAGGAGACTTGCTAAAGCAAAGCCAAAGGGGTCTCTGAGGTTTCCCTGACCCTGCGCCCCTGTCCTGCCTGGCTGATGTCAGCATCTCTCTCTCAGGTAACCACCTCCCTAACACCTTTGACCCATAGGCTGAGGTCCAGGATAAGGCCTTTGTGATATCACTGCCACACCCAACCAAACCCTAAAGTGCTAATGTCCTGCTACTGGCCTGACACTTTGAAGGTTTGAGCTACTCTCTGTGGATCACCCCACTCAATGCATCCTCATTCTAGGAAGCAAGCGGGCTAGACAGTAAAACATCAGAGGCTGCTCCCAATGCTACACTCAGTGTTTCCAAAATTAGTAGACTTTATAGTCAGAAGAGACCTTTAGAGCATCTAATCTAACCCGCTGCATATCATAGGCTTACTGTATAGTACAATAGTTACTCTTTGGGCACACACATTCCAGAAAGGCATCTAGTCTTCATTCAATGATATCAAGAGATGGAGAATCCACCACTTTCCCTTTTAGTGAGGGCCAGGGGGCTCCATTTCCCCTTCCACTAGCTCCCCATTTACAGTGAGCCAGAGCAGTACCTGCAGCAGGGAGCGGGAGTTGCTGAAGGCCTCAGAGGAACAGCCCCTGCAGTGTCTCAGGCACCTGGCGCAAGTGCCGGATGATGCGGAGCTGGTGCATCACTTTGGCCGTGACGTCCTCCTGCTGCAAGGGAACGAGAACCTGTCAGAGACTCAAAGGTCCCGAGGAATCAGGGGGAATTAAGGGCACCTGGAACCAGCAGTATTTCCACCCACCACCTGCCCACCGCTGAGGGATGAATTCACCTCCTGAACCCCAGAATGGAGTCTTCTTGACCTTTCTAGTATCCTCCAGTGCCAACCCCCCTCCTTGTAGGATTAGCTCCTGCTACCTCCCCCTCAGTGTTCTTCACAGCTGTTCCACCTCCAAACCAAACCTCAAGTTATCAGAACCCTCTTCTGCACCCCCAACCAGGTTGGGCATCGAGGCGGCTCTAGCGGGGGGGCAGGAGGGATTCTGCCAGAAGTGAAGTGGGTTGAGGGGAGGTTGAGATCTTGCCCCAAGTCATCCCAGACACTAATGCTAAGCCACAGGATGGCAGCATCTAGTGTCAGTGGAGTCCAAGCACTATTTCAACCATACAGTTTTGGATGAACTCCCCACACGGGGAGGTGAAGAGCACCCCCAGCAACACACACACAAACACACCACTCCTGGTGGTGAAACGGGAACAGGAGAAAGGACAAAAGAAGTAAGAGATGAAGAGAAAGGAAGGAGGGATGGAGGAAAAGGTAAAACGAAAAGGACAAACCCTAATGTCCCCAGTGATTCTACGGGACAAAATCCCAGGGAGGGAATAAAATTCTGCCATCTTAAACTACTGTTTTCCATGCCTAGAATTCAGCTGGCACCAGATGGATCAGACTGAGCAGGTTCCAAAACCTCTTGGAGGCTCTTACCTTCTAAATAGGGACGTCTGTTTTCTAGTAAAATCCGTCAAAGGAAAGGAGAAAACTCGAAAGAGGCTCCTGCTCACACTCACATACGTCAACCCTAACACTCTCTCGGTCCTCAAAGAGAGACCTCGAGAAGGAGACTTGCTGAAGCAAAGCCATAGGGGTCTCTGAGGTTTCCCTGGCCCTGTGCTCCTGTCCTGCCAGGCTGATGTCAGCATCTCTCTCGGAGGTCACCACCTCCCTAACACCTTTGACCAATAGGCTGACGTCCTGCAAAAGGCCTTTGTGATATCACTGCCACACCCACCCTTCCCCGGAAGTGCTCATGTCCTGCTGCTGGCCTGACACTTTGAAGGTTTCAGCTACTCTCTGTGGATCACCCCACTCAATGCCTGTTCATTCTAGGAAGCAAGCCGGCTAGACGGTAAAACATCAGAGGCTGTTCCCTATGCTACACTCAGTGTTTCCAAAATTAGGGGACTTTATGGCCAGAAGAGACCTTTAGAGCATCTCATCTAACCCCTTGCAAACCATAGGCTTGCTGTATAGTAAAATAGTTACTTTTTGGGCACACACATTGCAGAAAGGCATCTAGTCTTCCTTCAATGACATCAAGAGTTGGAGAATCCACCACTTTCCCTTTTAGTGAGTGCCAGGGGGCTCCATTTCCCCTTCCACTAGCTCCCCATTTACAGGGAGACAGAGCAGTACCTGCAGCAGGGAGCGGGAGTTGCTGAAGGCCTCAGAGGCGCAGCCCCTGCAGTGTCTCAGGCACCTGGCGCAAGTGGCGGATGCTGCGGGTGCATCACTTTGGCCGTGACGTCCTCCTGCTGCAAGGGAACGAGAACCTGTCAGAGACTCAAACGCCCCGAGGAATCAGGGGGAATTAAGGACACCGGGAACCAGCAGTATTTCCACTCAGCACCTGCCCACCACTGAGGGATGAATTCACCTCCTCAACCCCAGAATGGAGTCTTCTTGTCCTTTCTAGTAACCTCCAGTGCCAAATCCCCTCCTTGAAGGGTGAGCTGCTGCTACCTCCCCCTCAGTGCCCTTGACAGCTGTTCCACCACCAAACCACAGCTCAAGTTATCAGAACCCTCTTCTCCACCCCCACCCAGGTTGGCCAGGGAGGCGGCTCTAGCAGGGGGGGCAGGAGGGATTCTGGCAGCAGTGAAGTGGGTTCCGGGGAGGTTGAGATCTTGCCCCAAGTCATCCCAGATACCAATGCTAATCCACACGATGGCAGCATCTAGTGTCAGTGGAGTCCAAGCACTATTTCAACCACACAGGTTTGGATGAACTCCCCACAAAGGGAGGTGAAGAGCACCCCCAGCAACACACAAACACACACACACACACAAACCACTCCCGGTGGTGGGAGGGGAACAGGAGAAAGGACAAAAGAAGTAAGAGATGAAGAGAAAGGAAGGAGGGAGGGAGGAAAAGGTAAAACAAAAAGGACAAACCCTAATGTCCCCAGTGATTCTACGGGACAAAATCACAGGGAGGGAATAAAATTCTGCCACCTTAACCTAGTGTTTTCCATGCCTAGAATTCAGCTGGCACCAGATGGATCAGACTGAGCAGGTTCCAAAACCTCTTGGAGCCTCTTACCTTCTAAATAGGGACGTCTGTTTTCTAGTAAAATCCGTCAAAGGAAAGGAGAAAACTCCAAAGAGGCTCCTGCTCGCACTCACACATGTGAACACTAATACTCTCTCAGTCCTCAAAGAGAGACCTCGAGAAGGAGACTTGCTGAAGCAATAACAGACACTTGGTGGGATAACTCACATGACTGGAGTACTGTCATGGATGGATATAAACTGTTCAGGAAGGACAGGCAGGGCAGAAAAGGTGGGGGAGTTGCATTGTATGTAAGAGAGGAGTATGAGTGCTCAGAGGTCCGGTATGAAACTGTAGAAAAACCTGAGAGTCTCTGGATAAAGTTGAGAAGTGTGAGCAACAAGGGGGATGTCTCGGTTGGAGTCTGGTATAGACCACCAGACCAGGGGGATGAGGTGGACGAGGCTTTCTTCTGGCAACTAGCAGAAGTTGCTAGATCGCAGGCCCTGGTTCTCATGGGAGACTTTAATCACCCTGATATCTGCTAGGAGAGCAATACAGCGGTGCACAGACAATCCAGGAAGTTTTTGGAAAGTGTAGGGCACAATTTCCTGGTGCAAGTGCTGGAGGAACCAACTAGGGGCAGAGCTTTTCTCGACCTGCTGCTCACAAACAGGGAAGAATTAGTAGGGGAAGCAAAAGTGGATGGGAACCTGGGAGGCAGGTGCTAAAGGACTTGGCGGATGAGATTGCACAGCCATTAGCCATTATTTTTGAAAACTCATGGCGATCGAGGGAGGTCCCGGATGACTGGAAAAAGGCTAATGTAGTGCCCATCTTTAAAAAAGGGAAGGAGGAGGATCCGGGGAACTACAGGCCAGTCAGCCTCACCTCAGTCCCTGGAAAAATCATGGAGCAGGTCCTCAAGGAATCAATTATGAAACACTTAGAGGAGAGGAAAGTGATCAGGAACAGTCAGCATGGATTCACCAAGGGGAAGTCGTGCCTGACTAACCTAATTGCCTTCTATGATGAGATAACTGGCTCTGTGGATGAGGGGAAAGCAGTGGATGTGTTATTCCTTGACTTTAGCAAAGCTTTTGATACGCTCTCCCACAGTATTCTTGCCACCAAGTTAAAGAAGTATGGGCTGGATGAATGGACTGTAAGGTGGATAGAAAGCTGGCTGGATCGTCGGGCTCAACGGGTAGTGATCAATGGCTCCATGTCTAGTCGGCAGCCGGTTTCAAGCGGAGTAGTGCCCCAAGGGTCGGTCCTGGGGCCGGTTTTGTTTAATATCTTTATTAATGATCTGGAGGATGGTGTGGACTGCACTCTCAGCAAGTTTGCAGATGACACTAAACTAGGAGGTGTGGTAGATACGCTAGAGGGTAGGGATCGGATACAGAGGGACCTAGACAAATTAGAGGATTGGGCCAAAAAAAACCTGATGAAGTTCAACAAGGACAAGTGCAGAGTCCTGCACTTAGGACGGAAGAATCCCATGCACTGCTACAGACTAGGGACAGAATGGCTAGGTAGCAGTTCTGCAGAAAAGGACCTAGGGGTCACAGTGGACGAGAAGCTGGATATGAGTCAACAGTGTGCTCTTGTTGCCAAGAAGGCTAACGGCATTTTGGGCTGTATAAGTAGGGGCATTGCCAGCAGATCGAGGAACGTGATCGTTCCCCTTTATTCGACATTGGTGAGGCCTCATCTGGAATACTGTGTCCAGTTTTGGGCCTGTGGAAGCAGAGAAAGAGCTCACAGGAAGGGGATGCAATGCATGACAGTTCGTTAGCAAGAGTTAGGCTAACTGTAACCCTAATAACGCGAGATTTGTAGAAGCGAGGAATGTGTGAGGCGGGTGAGAAAGAACTGTGTAAGAAGTCATTATGACCTGGTATAGATAAGGTGTAGAAGACCTTGTGTAGATAAGGTATAGAAAATATTGTAAGTTGGCAAGAGTCAAAACAAGTGAAGAAATGAGATATCAAGATGGCCTATGTATAAACAAAACGCAGCTGTCCCTCGTTATTTCTGTAATGAAAGGTATAAATGCTTGCTGTAATTAGTTACCTGGGAGAGACCTGCTTAGCTCTCTCCCTCTGGGCAATTGTGAGAGTTAATAAAGCATCTGACTTGCTGTACCTAAACAAATAGTGAGAACTCTGTTTTTCTCCGACAGGCCCCACACTACAAGAAGGATGTGGAAAAATTGGAAAGAGTCCAGTGGAGAGCAACAAAAATGATTAGGGGTCTGGAGCACATGACTTATGAGGAGAGGCTGAGGGAACTGGGATTGTTTAGTCTCCAGAAGAGAAGAATGAGGGGGGATTTGATAGCAGCCTTCAACTACCTGAAGGGGGGTTCCAAAGAGGATGGAGCTCGGTTGTTCTCAGTGGTGGCAGATGACAGAACAAGGAGCAATGGTCTCAAGTTGCAGTGGGGGAGGTCCAGGTTGGATATTAGGAAACACTATTTCACTAGGAGGGTGGTGAAGCACTGGAATGCGTTAACTAGGGAGGTGATGGAGTCTCCTTCCTTGGAGGTTTTTAAGGCCCGGCTTGACAAAGCCCTGGCTGGGATGATTTAGTTGGGAATTGGTCCTGCTTTGAGGACGGGGTTGGAGTAGATGACCTCTTGAGGTCCCTTCCAACCCTGATATTCTATGATTCTATGAAAGTCACAGGGGTCTCTGAGGTTTCCCTGGCCCTAAGCCCCTGTCCTGCCTGGCTGATGTCAGCATCTCTCTCGGAGGTCACCACCTCCCTAACACCTTTGACCAATAGGCTGAGGTCCTGAAAAGGCCTTTGTGATATCACTGCCACACCCACACATCCCCGGAAGTGCTAATGTCCTGCTGCTGGCCTGACACTTTGAAGGTTTGAGCTACTCTGTGTGGATCACCCCACTCAATGCGTCTTCATTCTAGGAAGCAAGCGGGCTAGACAGTAAAACATCAGAGGCTGCTCCCAATACTACACTCAGTGTTTCCAAAATTTGTAGACTTTATGGCCACAAGAGACCTTTAGAGCATCTCATCTAACCCCTTGCATACCATAGGCTTGCTGTATAGTACAATAGTTACTTTTTGGGCACACACATTCCAGAAAGGCATCTAGTCTTCCTTCAATGACATCAAGAGATGGAGAATCTACCACTTTCCCTTTTAGTGAGTACCAGGGGGCTCTATTTCCCCTTCCACTAGCTCCCCATTTACAGTGAGCCAGAGCAGTACCTGCAGCAGGGAGCGGGAGTTGCTGATGGCCTCAGAGGCACAGCCCCTGCAGTGTCTCAGGAATCTGGCGCAAGTGCCGGATGATGCGGAGCTGGTGCATCACTTTTGGCCGTGACGTCCTCCTGCTGCAAGGGAACGAGAACCTGTCAGAGACTCAAACGCCCCGAGGAATCTGGAGGAATTAAGGGCACCTGGAACCAGCAGTATTTCCACCCAGCACCTGCCGACCACTGAGGGATAAATTCACCTCCTGAACCCCAGAATGGAGTCTTCTTGTCCTTTCTAGTAACCTCCAGTGCCAAGCCCCCTCCTTGAAGGATGAGCTCCTGCTATCTCCCCCTCAGTGCCCTTGACAGCTGTTCCACCTCCAAACCACAGCTCAAGTTATTAGTACCTTTGGACACAGACTGGCTAACCTAGTGAGGAGGGCTTTAAACTAGGTTCGACGGGGACAGGTGAGCAAAGCCCACAGGTAAGTGGGGAAAATGGAGACCGGGGAGATGGGTCAAAAACGAGAGGGAGTGTGGGCTATATTGTCAGAGGGAAAGGAGGGTCAGGACAAAACTGGGAGGAAAGATCAAACCAGTATCTTAGATGCCTATATACAAATGCGAGAAGTATGGGGAATAAGCAGGAAGAACTGGAAGTGCTAATAAATAAATACAACTATGACATTGTTGGCATCACTGAAACTTGGTGGGATAATACACGTGATTGGAATGTTGGTGTGGATGGGTACAGCTTGCTCAGGAAGGATAGACAGGGGAAAAAGGGAGGAGGTGTTGCCTTGTATATTAAAAATGTACACACTTGGACTGAGGTAGAGATGGACATAGGAGACGGAAGTGTTGAGAGTCTCTGGGTTAGGCTAAAAGGGGTAAAAAGCAAGGGAGATGTCATGCTAGGAGTCTACTACAGGCCACCTAACCAGGTGGAAGAGGTGGATGAGGCTTTTTTTAAGCAACTAACAAAATCATCCAAAGCCCAAGATTTGGTGGTGATGGGGGACTTCAACTATCCGGCTATATGTTGGGAAAATAACACAGCGGGGCACAGACTATCCAACAAATTCCTGGACTGCATTGGAGACAACTTTTTATTTCAGAAGGTTGAAAAAGCTACTGGGGGGAAGCTGTTCTAGACTTGATTTTAACAAATAGGGAGGAACTCGTTGAGAATTTGAAAGTAGAAGGCAGCCTGGGTGAAAGTGATCATGAAATCATAGAGTTTGCAATTCTAAGGAAGGGTAGAAGGGAGAACAGCAAAATAGAGACAATGGATTTCAGGAAGGCAGATTTTGGTAAGCTCAGAGAGCTGATAGGTAAGGTCCCATGGGAATCAAGACTGAGGGGAAAAACAACTGAGGAGAGTTGGCAGTTTTTCAAAGGGACACTATTAAGGGCCCAAAAGCAAGCTATTCCGCTGGTTAGGAAAGATAGAAAATGTGGCAAAAGACCACCTTGGCTTAACCATGAGATCTTGCATGATCTAAAAAATAAAAAGGAGTCATATAAAAAATGGAAACTGGGACAGATTACAAAGGATGAATATAGGCAAACAACACAGGAATGCAGGGGCAAGATTAGAAAGGCAAAGGCACAAAATGAGCTCAAACTAGCTACGGGAATAAAGGGAAACAAGAAGACTTTTTATCAATACATTAGAAGCAAGAGGAAGACCAAAGACAGGGTAGGCCCACTGCTTAGTGAAGAGGGAGAAACAGTAACAGGAAACTTGGAAATGGCGGAGATGCTTAATGACTTCTTTGTTTCGGTCTTCACCGAGAAGTCTGAAGGAATGCCTAACATAGTGAATGCTAATGGGAAGGGGGTAGGTTTAGCAGATAAAATAAAAAAAGAACAAGTTAAAAATCACTTAGAAAAGTTAGATGCCTGCAAGTCACCCGGGCCTGATGAAATGTATCCTGGAATACTCAAGGAGCTAATAGAGGAGGTATCTGAGCCTCTAGCTATTATCTTTGGAAAATCATGGGAGACGGGAGAGATTCCAGAAGACTGGAAAAGGGCAAATATAGTGCCCATCTATAAAAAGGGAAATAAAAACAACCCAGGAAACTACAGACCAGTGAGTTTAACTTCTGTGCCAGGGAAGATAACGGAGCAAGTAATTAAGGAAATCATCTGCAAACACTTGGAAGGTGGTAAGGTGATAGGGAACAGCCATCATGGATTTGTGAAGAACAAATCACGTCAAACCAATCTGATAGCTTTCTTTGATAGGATAACGAGCCTTGTGGATAAGGGTGAGGCTGTGGATGTGGTATACCTAGACTTTAGTAAGGCATTTGATACGGTCTCGCATGATATTCTTATTGATAAACTAGGCAAATACAATTTAGATGGGGCTACTATAAGGTGGGTGCATAACTGGCTGGATAACCGTACTCAGAGAGTTGTTATTAATAGTTCCCAATCCTGCTGGAAAGCCATAACGAGTGGGGTATCGCAGGGGTCTGTTTTGGGACCGGCGCTGTTCAATATCTTCATCAACGACTTAGATATTGGCATAGAAAGTACGCTTATTAAGTTTGCGGATGATACCAAACTGGGAGGGATTGCAACTGCTTTGGAGGACAGGGTCATAATTCAAAATGATCTGGACAAATTGGAGAAATGGTCTGAGTTAAAGAGGATGAAGTTTAACAAAGACAAATGCAAAGTGCTCCACTTAGGAAGGAACAATCAGTTTCACACATACAGAATGGCAGTGGTGTTGTCGATGAGAACTAACACACAGCGGCCACGTAGGAGATTGAGAAATGCCTGGCACGCCAGGCGCACCGCCATCAGTTCCCGAACATTGATGTGCAGGGCTAGCTGGGATGCAGTCCACAGGCCCTGGGTATGGTGTTCGTTGAGATGGGCGCCCCAACCCAGAGATGAAGCGTCTGTGACCAGGTGCAAAGAGGGTTGTGGGGCGTGAAATGGTATCCCCTCGCAAACCACCTTGTGATCTAGCCACCATGTGAGGGAGGTCAGGACCGAGTTCGGGACTGTGACCACCATATTCAGGCTGTCCCGATGTGGGCGGTATATTGATGACACCCAGGTCTGGAGTGGGCGAAGCCGAAGTCTGGCATGCCTGGTTACGTGCGTGCAGGAAGCCATGTGACCCAGCAGGGTAAGGCACGACCTCACCGTGGTAGTTGGGAAGGCCTGGAGCCCTTGAATGAGGCTCGTGATGGTGCCAAAGCGGTTGTCTGGCAGGATGGCTTGTGCACGTCTGGAGTCTAGAACTGCGCCGATGAATTCTATTCTCTGGGTAGGTTCCAGAGTGGATTTGTCCTTGTTGAGCAGGATGCCCAACTCGTTGAATGTGTGCACTATTATGTGGACGTGAGCTTGAACTTGTTCTTTGGTGCGACCGCGTACCAGCCAGTCGTCTAGGTACGGGAACACCTGTATCCCTTGCCGACGAAGGTACGCTGCCACGACAGCCATACATTTCGTGAACACCCTTGGGGCCGAGGATAGGCCGAAGGGAAGGACTGCAAATTGGTAGTGCACCTTGCTTACCACGAACCGCAGGAAGCGTCTGTGAGGCGGGTAAATTGCTATGTGAAAGTATGCATCTTTTATGTCGAGGGCGGCGAACCAGTCTCCAGGATCGAGGGAAGGGATAATGGTCCCCAAAGGGACCATGCGGAACTTCAACTTTACTACGAATTTGTTGAGTCCGCGCAAGTCCAAGATGGGTCGCAGACCTCCTTTGGACTTGGGAATGAGGAAGTAACGGGAATAGAATCCCCTGCCCCTTAACTCCACTGGAACCTCCTCTATGGCCCCCATAGCAAGGAGCGTGGAAACTTCCTGTATAAGAAGTTGCTCGTGAGAAGGGTCCCTGAAGAGGGACGGGGAAGGGGGGGAGGAGGGGGGAATTGAGGAAAACTGGATAGCATATCCCCTGTCCACAGTGCGAAGGACCCAACGGTCCGAGGTTATAAGGGACCAGGCATGGTGGAAATGGGAAAGGCGATCCCGAAAGGATGGGGCTGGATCCTGTGGGATGACTGGGGCGCCGTCCTCGACCGCACCTTCAAAAGTTCTGCCTGGGGCCTGAAGGTGGTCTAGGTGGCCCCTGGTTCTGACCAGGTTGAGGGCCGGTCCACCTTCTTCTACCACCTCGCCCTCGCCTCCGGGCCGAGTCCTGTCTCTGACGAGGCGGGGGGGGGTAGAAGCGCTGAGGCTGCGGTCTGAATGGCCTGCGCTGAGGGCCCACAACATGCATCCCCAAGGAACGCATGATCGTCCTGGAGTCCTTGAGGCTCTGCAGGCGAGAGTCCGTCTTTTCTGAAAACAACCCTTGTCCTTCAAAGGGCAGATCCTGCAGGGTTTGCTGCAGTTCCTGAGGCAGACCCGAAACCTGGAGCCAGGAGATCCTCCGCATAGTGATACCTGAGGCCAGGGTTCTCGCAGCAGAGTCCGCTATGTCTAAGGAGGTCTGTAAGGAGGTCCGAGCCACCTTCTTACCCTCCTCCACCAGGGCTCCAAACTCCTCCCTGGACTCTTGGGGAACCAACTCCTTGAACTTCCCCATAGAGTTCCAGGAGTTAAAGCTATAGCGGCTCAAGAGCGCCTGTTGATTAGCCGCTCTAAGTTGCAGCCCTCCGGCTGAGTAAACTTTACGGCCGAATAAATCGAGGCGTTTAGCCTCCTTCGATTTGGGCGCTGCGGCCTGCTGACCGTGGCGCTCCCTTGCGTTCACTGATGCCACCACCAGTGAACACGGCTGGGGGTGGGTATACAAGTACCCGTAGTCTTTAGACGGGACAAAGTATTTTCTTTCCACCCCTCTCGCTGTGGGTGGGATAGAGGCAGGAGTCTGCCATATCGTAGATACATTGGCTTGTATCGTGCGGATCAGGGGTAACGCCACCCTCGATGGGGCATCCGCTCCGAGGATATTCACGATGGGGTCGTGCACCTCCACTATCTCCTCCGCCTGCAGGTCCATATTACGGGCCATCCTACGCAGAAGATCTTGGTGAGCCCGAAGATCTATTGGAGGTGGACCTGTGCACGATGTGCCCGCCACTGCCTCATCCGGAGAGGAAGAGGAAGATGCCTCCGGTGGAACAGGATCCAAGGGAGGGTCCTGGTCTCCCTGCTCCTGGGCCGGAGCATCACCTGCGCTTGAGTCCAGGGCGTCAGGTGGTGCGGACACGGAAGCCTCCATGCCCCCTGGCGGAGGCCGAGAGATGGTGGACTCCGGGGCCCTTCTAACAGAGTGACCGGAGCGAGAGGTCGAAGCAACTGGAGCCCCTTGCGCCTGATGGTACGCCCACGGGGTCCAAAACGACCAGTGAGATGGGCCATGAGAATGGTCCTCTGTTATATTCTGCCAATGGCCCAAGTCCTGTTCCTCGGCTTGCCCCTGAGGGGGGTATGCCGATCTCGAGAGGTCCTCCGAGGAGCGAGACCCCGATCTCGATGGCCATGGCGGTGCCGAGAGCGTCGAGACGATTCCCGTGGGCTGCGGTGCCGCACGGTGCCGGTCTGGAGATGATCTATCTCCACGCGGTGCCGGCGATCGGTGCCGGGACCGCGACCGGTGCCGATGACCTCGTCGGTGCTGGGAGTCGGATCTGGACCTCGACGAGGACCTGGAGTATGCCCGGTACCGGGAGCGGCCTCTCGACGTCGAGCGGCGACCGTAGCGGTGCCGAGAACTACGTCTCGACGTTGATCGGTGCCGACGATCATAGCGGTGCCGAGACGTAGAGCGGTGCCGCGAAGAAGATCTTGGCCGCGAGTACGACCGGTGCCGAGGTGATATTCGGTGCCGGGACTGCGAGCGGCGTGGGGACCTGCTTCGGGACCTGGATCGGTGCCGAGGTTCCAGCCCTTGCGATGGAGGGCGCATCAAGGCAGGTTTCCCCTTCGACTGGACCGGGTGAGGCAACGGTGCCGTCGGTGCCGGTGGTTGAGGCGGTGCCGGCTCCGTGAGAGCTATTAAGTCTCTCGCCGCCGCGAAGGTCTCTGGCGTCGACGGGAGGCACTGTATCACCGCCGGCCTCGGTGGAGACGCCGTCTGCACCGGACTCAACGGCCTCGGCGCCGGAGTCGACGGTGCTGGAGGCACCTGTTTCCGGTGCTCCACCGGCGTACGCGGCTCTACCCCCGGCACTGGGGGAGCCAGCGTCTTCGGCACGGAGGTCCCCGTCTTATGGGCTTTTTTATGCCCTGGGGATAATGACCGGCGCCGAGGCACTTGCTGTGCTTGCGGTGCAGACGAGGTCCGGTGCCGGGAAGGCTCATCTGACGCCACTCGCGTGGTCGTCATGGCCGGTGCCGCCGGGGCACTGCGCACCGAGGCGCTAGGTGCCGGGGCCTGACTTGTAGATGGAGCGTCCGGACTAAGTGCCGCCTCCATCAGGAGTTGCCGGAGCCGAAAGTCCCGCTCCTTCTTGGTCCTTGGTCTGAAGGCCTTACAGATCTTGCACTTATCTGTTTGATGGGACTCTCCCAGGCACTTCAGACAGGAGTCGTGCGGGTCGCTCGTGGGCATAGGCTTAGCGCAGGAGGCGCACAGCTTGAAGCCGGGAGCGTTGGGCATGAGCCCGGCCCCGCGGCCGGGGGAGAAAGGGGGAGACGACCCCCTTAATCCCCTGAACTATTATAACAACTAGACAACTTTTAAAACTATTGAACTATTTAACTATAAACACTAGGACTATAACTATAACTATAACTGCGAATAACGAACTAAGCTAGGGAGAGTGGAGAACAGCTAAGCAGCGCTCCACAGTTCCAACGACCGTCAGGGGCGGTAAGAAGGAACTGAGGGGGCGCCGGGTCGGCTGGGGTATATATTCAGCGCCATGAAGGCGCCACTCTAGGGGGCTCCACAGCCGACCCGCCGGTGTTGCTAGGGTAAAAATCTTCCGACGATCGTGCACGCGGCGCGCACACACCTAATGGAATGGATATGAGCAAGCACTCGAAGAAGAATGGAGTCTTCTTGTCCTTTCTAGTAACCTCCAGTGCCAACCCACCACCTTGTAGGGTGAGCTCCTGCTACCTCCCCCTCAGTACCCTTGACAGCTGTTCTACCTCCAAACCACAGCTCAAGTTATCAGAACCCTCTTCTCCACCCCAACCCAGGTTGCGCAGGGAGGCGGCCGTAGCAGGGGGGGCAGGAGGGATTCTGCCAGCAGTGAAGTGGGTTGCGGGGAAGTTGAGATCTTGCCCCAAGTTGTCCCAGACACTAATGCTAAGCCACAGGATGGCAGCATCTAGTGTCAGTGGAGTCCAAGCACTATTTGAACCCGACAGTTTTGGATCAACTTCCCACAAGGGGAGGTGAAGAGCACCCCCAGCAACACACACACCACTCCTGGAGGTGGGAGGGGAACAAGAGAAAGGACAAAAGAAGTAAGAGATGAAGAGAAAGGAAGGAGGGATGGAGGAAAAGGTAAAACGAAAAGGACAAACCCTAATGTCCCCAGTGATTCTACCAGACAAAATCCCAGGGAGGGATTAAAATTCTGCCACCTTGAACTAGTGTTTTCCATGCCGAGAATTCAGCTGGCACCAGATGGATCAGACTGAGCAGGTTCCAAAACCTCTTGGAGGCTCTTACCTTCTAATTTTCAAGTAAAATCAGTAAAAGGAAAGGAGAAAACTCGAAAGAGGCTCCTGCTCGCACTCACATACGCCAACCCTAACACTCTCTCAGTCCTCAAAAAGAAACCTTGAGAAGGAGACTTGCTGAAGCAAAGCCACAGGGGTCTCTGAGGTTTCCCTGGTCGTAAGCCCCTGTCCTCCCTGGCTGAAGACAGCATCTCTCTCTGAGGTCACCACCTCCCTAACACCTTTGACCAGTACGCTGAGGTCCTTGAAAAAGCCTTTGTGATATCACTGCCACACCCAACCAAACCCTAAAGTGCTCATGTCCTGCTGCTGGCCTGACACTTTGAAGGTTTGAGCTACGCTCTGTGGATCACACCACAAAATTCGTCTTCATTCTAGGAAGCAAGCTAGCTAGACAGTAAAACATCAGAGGCTGCTCCCAATGCTACACTCAGTGTTTCCAAAATTAGTAGACTTTATGGCCACAAGAGACCTTTAGAGCATCTAATCTAAGCCCCTGCATATCATAGGCTTCCTGTATAGTACAATAGTTACTCTTTGGGCACACACATTCCAGAAAGGCATCTAGTCTTCATTCAATGACATCAAGAGATGGAGAATCCACCACTTTCCCTTTTAGTGAGGGCCAGGGGGCTCCATTTCCCCTTCCACTAGCTCCCCATTTACAGTGAGCCAGAGCAGTACCTGCAGCAGGGAGAGGGAGTTGCTAAGGCCTCAGAGGAACAGCCCCTGCAGTGTCTCAGGCACATGGCGTAAGTGCCGGATGATGCGGAGCTGGTGCATCCCTTTGGCCGTGAGGTCCTCCTGCTGCAAGGGAACGAGAACCTGTCAGAGACTCAAATGCCCCGAGGAATCAGGGGCAATTAAGGACACCTGGAACCAGCAGTATTTACACCCAGCGCCTGCCCACCACTGAGGGATGAATTCACCTCCTGAACCCCAGAATGGAGTCGTCTTCTCCTTTCTAGGAATCTCCAGTGCCAACCCCCGTCCTTGTAGGGTGAGCTCCTGCTACCTCCCCCTCAGTGCCCTTGACAGCTGTTCCACCTCCAAACCACAGCTCAAGTTATCAGAACCCTCTTCTCCACCTCCACCCAGGTTGGGGAGGGAGGCGGCTCTAGCAGGGGGGGCAGGTGGGATTCTGGCAGCAGTGAAGTGGGTTGCGGGGAGGTTGAGATCTTGCCCCAAGTCATCCCAGACACTAATGCTAAACCAGACGATGGCAGCATCTAGTGTCAGTGGAGTCCAAGCACTATTTCAACCATACAGTTTTGGATCAACTCCCAACAAGGGGAGGTGAAGAGCACCCCCAGCAACACACACACACAGACACACATATACCACTCCTGGTGGTGGGAGGGGAACAAGAGAAAGGACAAAAGAAGTAAGAGATAAAGAGAAAGGAAGGAGGTATGGAGGAAAAGGTAAAACGAAAAGGACAAACCCTAATGTCCCCAGTGATTCTACCAGACAAAATCCCAGGGAGGGATTAAAATTCTGCCACCTTGAACTAGTGTTTTCCATGCCTAGAATTCAGCTGGCACCAGATGGATCAGACTGAGCAGGTTCCAAAACCTCTTGGAGGCTCTTACTTTCTAAACAGGGATGTCTGTTTTCTAGTAAAATCAGTAAAAGGAAAGGAGACAACTCGAAAGAGGCTCCTGCTCTCACTCAAATACGTGAATCCTAATACTCTCTCAGTCCTCAAGAGAAACCTCGAGAAGGAGACTTGCTGAAGCAAAGCCACAGGGGTCTCTGAGGTTTCCCTGGCCATGCGCCCCTGTCCTGCCTCGCTGATGGCAGCATCTCTCTCTGAGGTTACCACCTCCCTAACACCTTTGACCAATATGCTGAGGTCCTGCAAAAGACCTTTGTGATATCACTGCCACCAATCAAACCCTTAAGTGCTAATGTCCTGCTGCTGGCCTGACACTATGAAGGTTTGAGCTACTCTCTGTGGATCACCCCACTCAATGCGTCTTCATTCTAGGAAGCTAGTGGGCTAGACAGTAAATCATCAGAGGCTGCTCCCAATGCTACACTCAGTGTTTCCAAAATTATTACACTTTATGGCCACAAGAGACCTTTAGAGCATCTAATCTAAGCCCCTGCATATCATAGGCTTCCTGTATAGTACAATAGTTACTCTTTGGGCACACACATTCCAGAAAGGCATCTAGTCTTCATTCAATGACATCAAGAGATGGAGAATCCACCACTTTCCCTTTTAGTGAGTGCCAGGGGGTTCCATTTCCCCTTCCACTAGCACCCCATTTACAGTGAGCCAGAGCAGTACCTTCAGCAGGGAGTGGGAGTTGCTGATGTCCACAGAGGCACAGCCCTTGCAGTGTCAACTTCCCACAAGGGGAGGTGAAGAGCACCCCCAGCAACACACACACACACACACCACACCTGGTGGTGGGAGGGGAACAAGAGAAAGCAAGGAGGGATGGAGGAAAAGGTAAAACGAAAAGGACAAACCCTAATGTCCCCAGTGATTCTACGGCACAAAATCCCAGGTGGGCTATAAAATTCTGCCACCTTGAACTAGTGTTTTCCATGCCTAGAATTCAGCTGGCACCAGATGGATCAGACTGAGCAGGTTCGAAAACCTCTTGGAGGCTCTTACCTTCTAAATAGGGACGTCTGTTTTCTAGTAAAATCCGTCAAAAGGAAAGGAGAAAACTCGAAAAATGCTCCTGCTCACACTCACATACGTCAACCCTAACACTCTCTCAGTCCTCAAAGAGAGACCTCGAGAAGGAGACTTGCTGAAGCAAAGCCACAGGGGTCTCTGAGGTTTCCCTGGCCCTGTGCTCCTGTCCTGCCAGGCTGATGTCAGCATCTCTCTCGGAGGTCACCACCTCCCTAACACCTTTGACAAATAGGCTGACGTCCTGCAAAAGGCCTTTGTGATATCACTGCCACACCCACCCTTCCCCGGAAGTGCTAATGTCCTGTTGCTGGGCTGACACTTTGAAGGTTTCAGCTACTCTCTGTGGATCACCCCACTCAATGCCTGTTCATTCTAGGAAGCAAGCCGGCTAGACGATAAAACATCAGAGGCTGCTCCCAATGCTACACTCAGTGTTTCCAAAATTAGGGGACTTTATGGCCAGAAGAGACCTTTAGAGCATCTCATCTAACCCCTTGCATACCATAGGCTTGCTGTATAGTACAATAGTTACTTTTTGGGCACACACATTGCAGAAAGGCATCTAGTCTTCCTTCAATGACATCAAGAGATGTAGAATCCACCACTTTCCCTTTTAGTGAGTGCCAGGGGGCTCCATTTCCCCTTCCACTAGCTCCCCATTTACAGTGAGCCAGAGCAGTACCTGCAGCAGGGAGCGGGAGTTGCTGATGGCCTCAGAGGCACAGCCCCTGCAGTGTCTCAGGAATCTGGCGCAAGTGCCGGATGATGCGGAGCTGGTGCATCACTTTTGGCCGTGACGTCCTCCTGCTGCAAGGGAACGAGAACCTGTCAGAGACTCAAACGCCCCGAGGAATCAGCGGGAATTAAGGGCACCTGGAACCAGCACTACTTCCACCCATCACCTGCCCACCACTGAGGGATAAAATCACCTCCTGAACCCCAGAATGGAGTCTTCTTGTCCTTTCTAGTAACCTCCAGTGCCAAGCCCCCTCCTTGAAGGATGAGCTCCTGCTATCTCCCCCTCAGTGCCCTTGACAGCTGTTCCACCTCCAAACCACAGCTCAAGTTATTAGTACCTTTGGACACAGACTGGCTAACCTAGTGAGGAGGGCTTTAAACTAGGTTCGACGGGGACAGGTGAGCAAAGCCCACAGGTAAGTGGGGAACATGGAGACCGGGGAGATGGGTCAAAAACGAGAGGGAGTGTGGGCTATATTGTCAGAGGGAAAGGAGGGTCAGGACAAAACTGGGAGGAAAGATCAAACCAGTATCTTAGATGTCTATATATAAATGCGAGAAGTATGGGGAATAAGCAGGAAGAACTGGAAGTGCTAATAAATAAATACAACTATGACATTGTTGGCATTACTGAAACTTGGTGGGATAATACACATGATTGGAATGTTGGTGTGGATGGGTACAGCTTGCTCAGGAAGGATAGACAGGGGAAAAAGGGAGGAGGTGTTGCCTTGTATATTAAAAATGTACACACTTGGACTGAGGTAGAGATGGACATAGGAGACGGAAGTGTTGAGAGTCTCTGGGTTAGGCTAAAAGGGGTAAAAAACAAGGGAGATGTCATGCTAGGAGTCTACTACAGGCCACCTAACCAGGTGGAAGAGGTGGATGAGGCTTTTTTTAAGCAACTAACAAAATCATCCAAAGCCCAAGATTTGGTGGTGATGGGGGACTTCAGCTATCCGGCTATATGTTGGGAAAATAACACAGCGGGGCACAGACTATCCAACAAATTCCTGGACTGCATTGGAGACAACTTTTTATTTCAGAAGGTTGAAAAAGCTACTGGGGGGAAGCTGTTCTAGACTTGATTTTAACAAATAGGGAGGAACTCGTTGAGAATTTGAAAGTAGAAGGCAGCCTGGGTGAAAGTGATCATGAAATCATAGAGTTTGCAATTCTAAGGAAGGGTAGAAGGGAGAACAGCAAAATAGAGACAATGGATTTCAGGAAGGCAGATTTTGGTAAGCTCAGAGAGCTGATAGGTAAGGTCCCATGGGAATCAAGACTGAGGGGAAAAACAACTGAGGAGAGTTGGCAGTTTTTCAAAGGGACACTATTAAGGGCCCAAAAGCAAGCTATTCCGCTGGTTAGGAAAGATAGAAAATGTGGCAAAAGACCACCTTGGCTTAACCATGAGATCTTGCATGATCTAAAAAATAAAAAGGAGTCATATAAAAAATGGAAACTGGGACAGATTACAAAGGATGAATATAGGCAAACAACACAGGAATGCAGGGGCAAGATTAGAATGGCAAAGGCACAAAATGAGCTCAAACTAGCTACGGGAATAAAGGGAAACAAGAAGACTTTTTATCAATACATTAGAAGCAAGAGGAAGACCAAAGACAGGGTAGGCCCACTGCTTAGTGAAGAGGGAGAAACAGTAACAGGAAACTTGGAAATGGCGGAGATGCTTAATGACTTCTTTGTTTCGGTCTTCACCGAGAAGTCTGAAGGAATGCCTAACATAGTGAATGCTAATGGGAAGGGGGTAGGTTTAGCAGATAAAATAAAAAAAGAACAAGTTAAAAATCACTTAGAAAAGTTAGATGCCTGCAAGTCACCCGGGCCTGATGAAATGCATCCTAGAATACTCAAGGAGCTAATAGAGGAGGTATCTGAGCCTCTAGCTATTATCTTTGGAAAATCATGGGAGACGGGAGAGATTCCAGAAGACTGGAAAAGGGCAAATATAGTGCCCATCTATAAAAAGGGAAATAAAAACAACCCAGGAAACTACAGACCCCAGTGAGTTTAACTTCTGTGCCAGGGAAGATAATGGAGCAAGTAATTAAGGAAATCATCTGCAAACACTTGGAAGGTGGTAAGGTGATAGGGAACAGCCAGCATGGATTTGTGAAGAACAAATCATGTCAAACCAATCTGATAGCTTTCTTTGATAGGATAACGAGCCTTGTGGATAAGGGTGAGGCTGTGGATGTGGTATACCTAGACTTTAGTAAGGCATTTGATACGGTCTCGCATGATATTCTTATTGATAAACTAGGCAAATACAATTTAGATGGGGCTACTATAAGGTGGGTGCCTAACTGGCTGGATAACCGTACTCAGAGAGTTGTTATTAATAGTTCCCAATCCTGCTGGAAAGCCATAACGAGTGGGGTATTGCAGGGGTCTGTTTTGGGACCGGCGCTGTTCAATATCTTCATCAACGACTTAGATATTGGCATAGAAAGTACGCTTATTAAGTTTGCGGATGATACCAAACTGGGAGGGATTGCAACTGCTTTGGAGGACAGGGTCATAATTCAAAATGATCTGGACAAATTGGAGAAATGGTCTGAGTTAAACAGGATGAAGTTTAACAAAGACAAATGCAAAGTGCTCCACTTAGGAAGGAACAATCAGTTTCACACATACAGAATGGGAAGAGACTGTCTAGGAAGGAGTACGGCAGAAAGGGATCTAGGGGTTATAGTGGACCACAAGCTAAATATGAGTCAACAGTGTGATGCTCTTGCAAAAAAAGCAAACCTGATTCTGGGATGTATTAACAGGTGTGTTGTGAGCAAGACACGAGAAGTCATTCTTCCGCTCTACTCTGCTCTGGTTAGGCCTCAGCTGGAGTATTGTGTCCAGTTCTGGGCACCGCATTTTAAAAAAGATGTGGAGAAATTGGAAAGGGTCCAGAGAAGAGCAACAAGAATGATTAAAGGTCTTGAGAACATGACCTATGAAGGAAGGCTGAAAGAATTGGCTTTGTTTAGTTTGGAAAAGAGAAGACTGAGAGGAGACATGATAGCAGTTTTCAGGTATTTAAAAGGGTGTCATAAGGAGGAGGGAGAAAACTTGTTCACCTTAGCCTCTAAGGATAGAACCAGAAGCAATGGGTTTAAAGTGCAGCAAGGGAGGTCTAGGTTGGACATTAGGAAAAAGTTCCTAACTGTCAGGGTGGTTAAACACTGGAATAAATTGCCGAGGGAGGTTGTGGAATCTCCATCTCTTGAGATATTTAAGAGTAGCTTAGATAAATGTCTATCAGGGATGGTCTAGATGGTATTTGGTCCTGCCACGCGGGCAGGGGACTGGACTCGATGACCTCTCGAGGTCCCTTCCAGTCCGATAATCTATGAATGTATGAAAAAAACACTGTTCTCCACCCCCACCCAGGTTGGCCAGGGAGGCGGCTCTAGCAGGGGGGGCAGGAGGGATTCTGGCAGCAGTGAAGTGGGTTGCGGGGAAGTTGAGATCTTGCCCCAAGTCATCCCAGACACTAATGCTAAGCCACAGGATGGCAGCATCTAGTGTTAGTGGAGTCCAAACACTATTTCAACCCCACAGTTTTCGAGGAACAGGAGAAAGGACAAAAGAAGTAAGAGATGAAGAGAAAGGAAGGAGGGATGGAGGAAAAGGTAAAACAAAAAGGACAAACCCTAATGTCCCCAGTGATTCTACGGCACAAAATCCAAGGGATGGAATAAAATTCTGACATCTTAAACTACTGTTTTCCATGCCTAGAATTCAGCTGGCACCAGATGGATCAGACTGAGCAGCTGCCAAAACCTCTTGGAGGCTCTTACCTTCTAAACAGGGACGTCTGTTTTCTAGTAAAATCAGTAAAAGGAAAGGAGAAAACTCGAAAGAGGCTCCTGCATGCACTCACGTACGTGAACCCTAATACTCTCTCAGTCCTCAAAGAGAGACCTCGAGAAGGAGACTTGCTGAAGCAAAGCCACAGGGGTCTCTGAGGTTTCCCTGGCCCTGTGCTCCTGTCCTGCCAGGCTGATGTCAGCATCTCTCTCTGAGGTCACCACCTCCCTAACACATTTGACCAATAAGCTGACATCCTGCAAAAGGCCTTTGTGATGTCACTGCCACACCCAACCAAACCCTCAAGTGCTAATGTCCTGCTGCTGGCCTGACACTTTGAAGGTTTGAGGTTGTCATAAGTATAAAGGGAAGGGTAACAGCTGTCCTGTGTACAGTACTATAAAATCCCTCCTGGCCAGAGACTCCAAAATCCTTTTCCCTCTAAAGGGTTAAGAAGCTCAGGTAACCTGGCTGGCATCTGACCTAAAGGACCAATAAGGGGACAAGATACTTTCAAATCTTGGGGAGGGGAAGGCTTTTGTTTGTGTTCTTTGTTTGTGTGGGTGTTCGCCCTCGGGACTGAGAGGGACCAGACATCAATCCAGGTTCTCCACATCTTTCTAAACAAGTCTCTCCTATTTCAAACAAGGCGTGTTAGTTTTCCTTTGTTTTCTCAACTTGTAAATGTACCTTTTACTAGAGTGTTTATCTTTGTTTGCTGTACTTTGAACCTAAGACTAGAGGGGAGTCCTCTGAGCTCTTTAAGTTTGATTACCCTGTAAGGTTAATTTCCATACTGATTTTACAGAGATGATTTTTACCTTTTTCTTTAATTAAAAGCCTTATTTATAAGAACCTGATTGATTTTTCCTTGTTTTAAGATCCAAGGAGTTTGGATCTTGATTCACCAGGAGTTGGTGGGAGGAAGGAGGGGGGATGGTTAATTTCTCCTTGTTTTAAGATCCAAGGGGGTTGGATCTGTATTCACCAGGGAATTGGTGAAAGGTTTCTCAAGGCTACCCAGGGGAGGAAATTAGCCTTGGGATGGTGGTTAAGCTTAGAAGTTTTCATGCAGGCCCCTACATTTGTACCCTAAACTTCAAAGTGGGGATACAGCCTTGACACAGGTACTCTCTGTGGATCACCCCACTCAATGCGTCTTCATTCAAGGAAGCAAGCCGGCTAGACAGTACAACATCACAGGCTGCTCCCAATACTACACTCAGTGTTTCCAAAATTTGTAGACTTTATGGCCACAAGAGACCTTTAGAGCATCTCATCTAAGCCCCTGCATATCATAGGCCTCCTGTATAGTACAATAGTTACTTTTTGGGCACACATATTCCAGAAAGGCATCTAGTCTTCATTCAATGACATCAAGAGATGGAGAATCCACCACTTTCCCTTTTAGTGAGTGCCAGGGGGCTCCATTTCCCTTTCCACTAGTTCCCCATTTACAGTGAGACAGAGCAGTACCTGCAGCAGGGAGCGGGAGTTGCTGAAAGACTCAGAGGAACAACCCATGCAGTGTCTCAGGCACCTGGTGCAAGTGGCGGATGATGCGAGTGCTTCACTTTGGCCGTGACGTCCTCCTGCTGCAAGGGAACGAGAACCTGTCAGAGACTCAAACGCCCCGAGGAATCAGGGGGAATTAAGGGCACCGGGAACCAGCAGTATTTCCACTCAGCACCTGCCCACCGCTGAGGGATGAATTCACCTCCTGAACTCCAGAATGGAGTCTTATTGTCCTTTCTAGTAACCTCCAGTGCCAAATCCCCTCCTTGAAGGGTGAGCTGCTGCTACCTCCCTCTCAGTGCCCTTGACAGATGTTCCACCACCAAACCACAGCTCAAGTTATCAGAACCCTCTTCTCCACCCCCACCCAGGTTGGCCAGGGAGGCGGCTCTAGCAGGGGTGGCAGGAGGGATTCTGCCAGCAGTGAAGTGGGTTCCGGCGAGGTTGAGATCTTGCCCCAAGTCATCCCACACACCAATGCTAATCCACACGATGGCAGCATCTAGTGTCAGTGGAGTCCAAGCACTATTTCAACCACACAGGTTTGGATGAACTCCCCACAAAGGGAGGTGAAGAGCACCACCAGCAACACACAAACACACACAGACACACAAACCACTCCCGGTGGTGGGAGGGGAACAGGAGAAAGGACAAAAGAAGTAAGAGATAAAGAGAAAGGAAGGAGGGAGGGAGGAAAAGGTAAAATGAAAAGGACAAACACTAATGTCCCCAGTGATTCTACGGGACAAAATCACAGGGAGGGAATAAAATTCTGCCACCTTGAACTAGTGTTTTCCATGCTTAGAATTCAGCTGGCACCAGGTGGATCAGACTGAACAGGATACAAACCTCTCCGAGGCACTTACTTTCCTCAAAGAGAGACCTCAAGGAGGAGACTTGCTGAAGCAAAGCCAGAGGGGTCTCTGAGGTTTCCCTGGCCCTCATGTCAGCATCTCTCTCTGATGTCAGCATCTCTCTCTGAGGTCACCACCTCCCTAACACATTTGACCAATAAGCTGACGTCCTGCAAAAGGCCTTTGTGGTGTCACTGCCACACCCAACCAAACCCTGAAGTGCTAATGTCCTCCTGCTGGCCTGACACTTTGAAGGTTTGAGCTACTCTGTGTGAATCACCCCACTCAATGGGTCTTCATTCTAGGAAGCAAGCCGGCTAGACAATAAAACATCAGAGGCTGCTCCCAATGCTACACTCCGTGTTTCCAAAATTATTACACTTTATGGCCAGAAGAGACCTTTAGAGCATCTCATCTAAGCCCCTGCATATCATGGGCTTCCTGTATAGTACAATAGTTACTTTTTGGGCACAAACATTCCAGAAAGGTATCTAGTCTAAATTAAATGACATTAAGAGATGGAGAATCCATCACTTTCCCTTTTAGTGAGTGCCAGGGGGCTCCATTTCCCCTTCCACTAGCTCCCCATTTACAGTGAGCCAGAGCAGTACCTGCAGCAGGGAGCGGGAGTTGCTGATGGCCTCAGAGGCACAGCCCCTGCACTGTCTCAGGAATCTGGCGCAAATGCCGGATGATGCGGAGCTGGTGCATCACTTTTGGCCGTGACGTCCTCCTGCTGCAAGGGAACGAGAACCTGTCAGAGACTCAAACGCCCCGAGGAATCAGGGGGAATTAAGGGAACCTGGAACCAGCAGTATTTCCACCCAGCACCTGCCGACCACTGAGGGATAAATTCACCTCCTGAACCCCAAAATGGAGTCTTCTTGTCCTTTCTAGAAACTTCCAGATCCAACCCCCCTCCTTGTAGGGTGAGCTCCTGCTACCTCCTGCTCAGTGCCCTTCACAGATATTCCACCTCCAAACCACAGCTCAAGTCATCAGAACCCTCTTCTCCACCCCGACACAGGTTGGGCTCGGAGGCGGCTCTAACAGGGTGTGCAGGAGGGATTCTGACAGCAGTGAAGTCGGTTGCAGGGAGGTTGAGATCTTGACCCAAGTCATCCCAGACACTAATGCTAAGTCACACAATGGCAGCATCTACTGTCAGTGGGGTCCAAGCACTATTTCAACCCCACAGTTTTGGATCAACTCCCCACAAGGGGAGGAGAAGAGAACCATCAGCACCACACACACACACACACACACACACACACACACACACACCACTCCTGGTGGTGTGAGGGGAACAAGAGAAAGGACAAAGGAAGTAAGAGATGAAGAGAAAGGAAGGAGGGATGGAGGAAAAGGTAAAACGAAAAGGACAAACCCTAATGTCCCCAGTGATTCTACCAGACAAAATTACAGGGAGGGATTAAAATTCTGCCACCTTGAACTAGTGTTTTCCATGCCTAGAACTCAGCTGGCACCAGATGGATCAGACTGAGCAGGTTCCAAAACCTCTTGGAGGCTCTTACTTTCTAAACAGGGATGTCTGTTTTCTAGTAAAATCAGTAAAAGGAAAGGAGACAACTCGAAAGAGGCTCCTGCTCTCACTCAAATACGTGAATCCTAATACTCTCTCAGTCCTCAAGAGAAACCTCGAGAAGGAGACTTGCTGAAGCAAAGCCACAGGGGTCTCTGAGGTTTCCCTGGCCATGCGCCCCTGTCCTGCCTCGCTGATTGCAGCATCTCTCTCTGAGGTTACCACCTCCCTAACACCTTTGACCAATATGCTGAGGTCCTGCAAAAGACCTTTGTGATATCACTGCCACCAATCAAACCCTTAAGTGCTAATGTCCTGCTGCTGGCCTGACACTATGAAGGTTTGAGCTACTCTCTGTGGATCACCCCACTCAATGCGTCTTCATTCTAGGAAGCAAGTGGGCTAGACAGTAAAACATCAGAGGCTGCTCCCAATGCTACACTCAGTGTTTCCAAAATTAGTAGACTTTATGGTCAGAAGAGACCTTTAGAGCATCTAATCTAACCCGCTGCATATCATAGGCTTACTGTATAGTACAATAGTTACTCTTTGGGCACACACATTCCAGAAAGGCATCTAGTCTTCATTCAATGATATCAAGAGATGGAGAATCCACCACTTTCCCTTTTAGTGAGGGCCAGGGGGCTCCATTTCCCCTTCCACTAGCTCCCCATTTACAGTGAGCCAGAGCAGTACCTGCAGCAGGGAGCGGGAGTTGCTGAAGGCCTCAGAGGAACAGCCCCTGCAGTGTCTCAGGCACCTGGCGCAAGTGCCGGATGATGCGGAGCTGGTGCATCACTTTGGCCGTGACATCCTCCTGCTGCAAGGGAACGAGAACCTGTCAGAGACTCAAAGGTCCCGAGGAATCAGGGGGAATTAAGGGCACCTGGAACCAGCAGTATTTCCACCCACCACCTGCCCACCGCTGAGGGATGAATTCACCTCCTGAACGCCAGAATGGAGTCTTCTTGTCCTTTCTAGTATCCTCCAGTGCCAACCCCCCTCCTTGTAGGATTAGCTCCTGCTACCTCCCCCTCAGTGTTCTTCACAGCTGTTCCACCTCCAAACCAAACCTCAAGTTATCAGAACCCTCTTCTGCACCCCCAACCAGGTTGGGCATCCAGGCGGCTCTAGCGGGGGGGTAGGAGGGATTCTGCCAGAAGTGAAGTGGGTTGAGGGGAGGTTGAGATCTTGCCCCAAGTCATCCCAGACACTAATGCTAAGCCACAGGATGGCAGCATCTAGTGTCAGTGGAGTCCAAGCACTATTTCAACCATACAGTTTTGGATGAACTCCCCACAAGCGGAGGTGAAGAGCACCCCCAGCAACACACACACAAACACACACACACACACCACTCCTGGTGGTGAAAGGGGAACAGGAGAAAGGACAAAAGAAGTAAGAGATGAAGAGAAAGGAAGGAGGGATGGAGGAAAAGGTAAAACGAAAAGGACAAACCCTAATGTCCCCAGTGATTCTACGGGACAAAATCCCAGGGAGGGAATAAAATTCTGCCATCTTAAACTACTGTTTTCCATGCCTAGAATTCAGCTGGCACCAGATGGATCAGACTGAGCAGGTTCCAAAACCTCTTGGAGGCTCGTCCATATTTAGAAGGTAAGTCTGTTTTCTAGTAAAATCCGTCAAAAGGAAAGGAGAAAACTCGAAAGAGGCTCCTGCTCACACTCACATACGTCAACCCTAACACTCTCTCAGTCCTCAAAGAGAGACCTCGAGAAGGAGACTTGCTGAAGCAAAGCCACAGGGGTCTCTGAGGTTTCCCTGGCCCTGTGCTCCTGTCCTGCCAGGCTGATGTCAGCATCTCTCTCGGAGGTCACCACCTCCCTAACACCTTTGACCAATAGGCTGACGTCCTGCAAAAGGCCTTTGTGATATCACTGCCACACCCACCCTTCCCCGGAAGTGCTAATGTCCTGTTGCTGGGCTGACACTTTGAAGGTTTCAGCTACTCTCTGTGGATCACCCCACTCAATGCCTGTTCATTCTAGGAAGCAAGCCGGCTAGACAGTAAAACATCAGAGGCTGCTCCCAATGCTACACATGGGGCTGGTCTACACTACGGGTTTATGTCGACTTTAGCGGCGTTAAACCGAATTAAGCCTGGACACGTCCACACAACGAAGCCCTTTCTTTCGACTTAAAGGGTCCTTTAAACCGGTTTCTTTACACTACCTCTGACGAGGGGATTAGCGATAAAACCGGTCTTTGCGGGTCGGAATTGGGGTAGTGTGGACGGAATTCGACGTTATTGGCCTCCGGGAGCTATCCCACAGTGCTTCATTGTGACCGCTCTGGACAGCACTCTCAACTCAGATGCACTGACCAGGTAGACAGAAAAAGACCCGCGAAGGTTTGAATTTCATTTCCTGTTTGCCCAGCGTGGAGAGCACAGGTGACCCCGCAGAGCTCATCAGCACAGGTAACCGTGATGGAGTCCTCCCAGGATCGCAAAAGAGCTCCAGCATGGACCGAACGGGAGGTACGAGATCTGCTCGCCATATGGGGAGATGAAGCAGTGATAGCTGAACTCCGTAGCAGTAAAAGAAATGGAAAAGTATTAGAAAAGATCTCCAAGGCCATGAAGGACCGAGGCCATAACAGGGACACACAGCAGTGCCGCGTGAAAATTAAGGAGCTACGGCAAGCTTACCACAAAGCCAGAGAAGCAAACGGAAGGTCCGGGGCAGAGCCGCAAACTTGCCGCTACTACGCGGAGCTGCATGCGATCCTAGGGGGTGCAGCCACCACTACCCCAACCGTGTGCTATGACTCTCTCACTGGAGAAACACACAGGGAAGACGGTTCAGGGAACGAGGAAGATGACGATGGAGGTACTGTAGGTAGCTCACAGCAGCAAGGAAGCGGAGAAACCGGTTTCCCCAACAGCCAGGATATGTTTGTGACCCTGGACCTGGAACCAGTAACCCCCGAACTCACCCAAGACCCTCAGGGCACACAGGAGACCTCTGGTGAGTGTAACTTTGTAACTATTTGTAAACATTACAAAAAAAAAGCAAGCGTGTTTAATGATTACTTTGCCCTGGCAATCGCGGCCAGTACATCTACTGGAAAAGTCTGTTAACGTGTATGGGGATGGAGCGGAAATCCTCCAGGGACATCTCCAGAAAGCTCTCCTGGTTGAAATGGGGTGATTTTATTAAGGGGACATTCAGAGGCGCCCGTTCCTGCTCTTCTGACCAGAAATGTTCCCCGCTGTTAACCACGCGGTGGGGGGAGGGGTGAAGTGATCATCCCAGAGAATCGTGTGTTTGTGTGTGTGTGGGGGGGTTTACTTGTGTTTGTGCCGCATGTTAACCGGGAAACCACAGCCCCCTCCTTTTACATTGAAACCCCATTTTAAATGGACAACCCAATTCATCCTTGATATGGGAAATGCGCTGCTGTTTGCAACCTTTCCCGCATGTTAAGAAGGTTAAAAGAGCCAAAACACTGTGGCCTACGATGGCTGCCTGCAAGCCGAAATATGCGACCTTGTAATGAAAGAGTGTACCCATTGTTCTCTAAAATGTGTCTTTTTTAACCACCTCTCCCTTCTCCTCCGCCAGCTGCAAATGTTTCTCCTTCGCAGAGGCTCGTGAACATTAGAAAGAGAAAACGTAGGACGAGGGACGAGATGTTCACGGAGCTCCAGATGTCCGCCCAGGCTGATAGAGCACAGCAAAATGCGTGGAGGCAGTCAATGACGGAGATGAGAAAAGCCCAATATGAACGAGAGGAGAGGTGGCGGGCTGAATCGCGGGAAGAACAGAGCAAGTGGCGGGCTGAAGATGATAGGTGGCGTCAGCTTGCAGACAGACGGCAAGAGGCAATGCTCCGTCTGCTGGAGCATCAAACTGATATGCTCGAGCGTATGGTTGAGTTGCAGGAAAGGCAGCAGGAGCAGAGACCGCCGCTACAGCCCCTGTGTAACCAACAGCCCTCCTCCCCAAGTTCCATAGCCTCCTCACCCAGACGCCCAAGAACGCGGTGGGGGGGCCTCCGTCCACCCAGTCACTCCACCCCAGATGATCGCCCAAGCATCAGAAGGCTGGCCTTCAATAAGAGTTAAAGTTTTAAAATGCAGTGTGTCCTTTTCCATCCCTCCTCCCCCACCCATCCCAGGCTACCTTGGCAATTATCCCCCTACCTCTGTAAGGAACTAATAAAGAATGCATGAATGTTAAAAAAAATGACTTTATTGCCTCTGCAAGCGGGAGGGGAGGGTGGGGTGGTTGGTTTACAGGGAAGTAGAGTGAACCGGGTCGGGGGGGGGGTTTGGAGGGTTCATCAAGGAGAAACAAACAGAAGTTTCACACCGTTGCCTGGCCAGTCACAAAACTCGTTTTCAAAGCTTCTCTGATGCGCACCGCGCCCTGCTGTGCTCCTCTAACCGCCCTGGTGTCTGGCTGCGCGTAATCAGCGGCCAGGCGAGTTGCCTCAACCTCCCACCCCGCCATAAAGGTCTCCCCCTTACTCTCACAGATATTGTGGAGCGCACAGCAAGTAGCAATAACAATGGGGATATTCTTTTCGCTGAGGTCTGAGCGAGTCAGTAAGCTGCGCCAGCGCGCTTTTAAACGTCCAAATGCACATTCCACCACCATTCGGCACTTGCTCAGCCTGTAGTTGAACAGGTCCTGACTCCTGTCCAGGCTGCCTGTGTACGGCTTCATGAGCCATGGCATTAAGGGGTAGGCTGGGTCCCCAAGGATCACGATAGGCATTTCAACATCCCCAATGGTCACTTTCTGGTCCGGGAAGAAAGTCCCTTCCTCCAGCTTTCGAAACAGAGCAGAGTTCCTGAAGACGCGAGCATCATGTACCTTTCCCGGCCATCCCACGTTGATGTTGGTGAAACGTCCCTTGTGATCCACCAGGGCTTGCAGCAGCATTGAAAAGTACCCCTTGCGGTTTACGTAGGCGGTGGCTTGGTGCTCCGGTGATAAGATAGGGATATGGGTTCCGTCTATGGCCCCGCCACAGTTTGGGAATCCCATTTCAGCAAAACCATCCACTATTGACTGCACGTTGCCCAGAGTCACTACCCTTGCTATCACCAGGTCTTTCATTGCCCTGGCAAATTGGATCACAGCAGCCCCCACCGTAGATTTGCCCACTCCAAATTGATTCCCGACTGACCGGTAGCTGTCTGGCGTTGCAAGCTTCCACAGGGCTATCGCCACTCGCTTCTCAACTGTGAGGGCTGCTCTCATCTTGGTATCCTGGCGTTTCAGGGCAGGGGACAGCAAGTCACAAAGTTCCATGAAAGTGCCCTTACGCATGCGAAAGTTTCGCAGCCACTGGGAATCGTCCCATACCTGCAGCACGATGCGGTCCCACCAGTCTGTGCTTGTTTCCCGGGCCCAGAATCGGCGTTCCACGGCATCAACCTGCCCCAGTGACACCATGATTTCCACATTGCTGGTGCCTGTGCCTTGTGAGAGGTCTATGTCCATGTCAATTTCCTCATCACTCTCGTCGCCGCGCTGCAATCGCCTCCTCGCCTGGTCCGGGTTTCGCCTTGGCATGTCCTGGCTCTGCATATACTCCAGGACAATGCGCGTGGTGTTCATAGTGCTCATAATTGCCGCGGTGATCTGAGCGGGCTCCATGATCCCAGTGCTAGCTATGGCGCCTGGTCAGAAAAAAGGCGCGAAAGTAGTATCTGATGGACCAGGAGAAGGAGGGAGGGCGGGAGGGAGGGAGGGCCGAGTGACGACATGGCGTACAGGTACAGGAACAGGGAGAAACACAAACAACTGTCACACAGAATGGTCCCCCCAAAGATTAAAATGAAAACCCTGGGCTTAGCAGGCCATTGATTTCACGGAGGAAGGGGAAGCATATGAATACAGAACAAATCTATTTTTTACATCTTAAGGTGGCAGCCGACGGTGCAGCATGAGTGACAGCCATACCCATACCAGTATGACGATGACGGATACCAATCATAAAATACCATCATCTGCCAAAAGGCAAGGGGCTGCTGCTGTGTAGCAATGCAGCCCCACGTCTGCCAGCCCCACGTCCGCCAGCACCCAGCATCGCCCTCGGCCTCTTCTGGGTGCTTAGCAGACAATACTGGGCAATTGGCAGAAAATAGTATATTACGACTGGTAGCCATCATCATCGAAACAGTAGCATGTCTGCCCAGGTGGCCATGATTGACAGCCACACCAGTACGACGACGATGGGTACCAGTCATAATATACCATCGCCTGGCAAGGGGCTGGTGCAATGCAGCCCTACGGCTGCCAGCCCCATGGCTATCACTCATGCTACACCGTCTACCGCCAAAAGGCAGTTAGCAGCTGCTGCTGTGTAGCAATGCAGTCCCACGTCTGCCAGCACCCAGAGGACATATGGTGACGGTGAGCTCAGCTGAGCTGAGCGGGCTCCATGCTTGCCGTGATATGTTGTCTGCACAGGTAACCCAGGTAAAAAGGCGCGAATCTATTGTCTGCGTTGCTGTGACGAGGGGGGAGGGGCCTGACGACATGTACCCAGAACCGCCCGCGACACTGTTTTGCATCATCCGGGCATTGGAATCTCAACCCAGAATTCAAAGAAAAGGCGCGAACCGCTTCTCGGCTCTCTGAGCTGTGGCGCAAACGTAGTATCTGACGGACTAGGGGAAGGAGGGAGGGGGGCCGAGTGACGACATGGCGTACAGGCACAGGGAATTAAAATCAAGAACGGTGGCTGTGCATCAGGGAGAAACACAAACAACTGTCACACAGAATGTTCCCCCCAAAGATTAAACTGAAAACCCTGGGCTTAGCAGGCCGTTGATTTGACGGAGGGAGGGGGAAGCAAATGAATACAGAGCAAATCTATTTTTTACATCTTAAGACGACGGTGCAGCGTGACTGATAGCCCTCGGCATCTTTCTGGGTGCTTGGCAGCAAATACGGGGCGGCGTATGACGATGGTCTTCAGGCCTATTGCACAATCGGCTGCTCGGGGAAGACTCTGCTAACGTGCGATGACCCGACTTGTAATAGGACGGCTAATAGTCGTAATACACCATTTACTGCCAAAAGGCAAGCCCCACGGCTGCCAGCACCCAGATCGCCGATGAAGGCTACCAGTCTACTGCACCGTCTACCGCCAAAAGGCAGTTAGCAGCTGCTGCTGTGTAGCAATGCAGTCCCACGTCTGCCGACACCCAGAGGACATATGGTGACGGTGAGCTGAGCTGAGCGGGCTCCATGTTGTCTGCACAGGTAACCCAGGTAACCCAGGTAAAGAGGCGCGAATCTATTGTCTGCCGTTGCTGTGACGGGGGAGGGAGGGGCCTGACGACATGTACCCAGAACCGCCCGCGACACTGTTTTGCATCATCCGGGCATTGGGATCTCAACCCAGAATTCAAAGGGGCGGCGGAGACTGCGGGAACTGTGGGATAGCTGTGGGATAGCTACCCATAGTGCAATGCTCTGGAAGTCGACGCTAGCCTTGTACTGTGGACGCGGTGCGCCGACTAGAGCACCTAGAGCATTTTATTGTGTGGACACACACAATCGGCTGTATACAACCGATTTCAATAAAACCGGCTTCTATAAATTCGAATTAATTTCGTAGTGTAGACGTACCCTCAGTGTTTCCAAAATTAGGGGACTTTATGGCCAGAAGAGACCTTTAGAGCATCTCATCTAACCCCTTGCATACCATAGGCTTGCTGTATAGTACAATAGTTACTTTTTGGGCACACACATTGCAGAAAACCATCTAGTCTTCCTTCAATGACATCAAGAGATGGAGAATCCCCCACTTTCCCTTTTAGTGAGTGCCAGGGGGCTCCATTTCCCCTTCCACTAGTTCCCCATTTACAGTGAGCCAGAGCAGTACCTGCAGCAGGGAGCGGGAGTTGCTGATGGCCTCAGAGGCACAGCCCCTGCAGTGTCTCAGGAATCTGGCACAAGTGCCGGATGATGCGGAGCTGGTGCATCACTTTTGGCCGTGACGTCCTCCTGCTGCAAGGGAATGAGAACCTGTCAGAGACTCAAAGGCCCCGAGGAATCAGCGGGAATTAAGGGCACCTGGAACCAGCACTACTTCCACCCATCACCTGCCCACCACTGAGGGATAAATTCACCTCCTGAACCCCAGAATGGAGTCTTCTTGTCCTTTCTAGTAACCTCCAGTGCCAAATCCCCTCCTTGAAGGATGAGCTCCTGCTATCTCCCCCTCAGTGCCCTTGACAGCTGTTCCACCTCCAAACCACAGCTCAAGTTATTAGTACCTTTGGACACAGACTGGCTAACCTAGTGAGGAGGGCTTTAAACTAGGTTCGACGGGGACAGGTGAGCAAAGCCCACAGGTAAGTGGGGAACATGGAGACCGGGGAGATGGGTCAAAAACGAGAGGGAGTGTGGGCTATATTGTCAGAGGGAAAGGAGGGTCAGGACAAAACTGGGAGGAAAGATCAAACCAGTATCTTAGATGCCTATATACAAATGTGAGAAGTATGGGGAATAAGCAGGAAGAACTGGAAGTGCTAATAAATAAATACAACTATGACATTGTTGGCATCACTGAAACTTGGTGGGATAATACACGTGATTGGAATGTTGGTGTGGATGGGTACAGCTTGCTCAGGAAGGATAGACAGGGGAAAAAGGGAGGAGGTGTTGCCTTGTATATTAAAAATGTACACACTTGGACTGAGGTAGAGATGGACATAGGAGACGGAAGTGTGGAGAGTCTCTGGGTTAGGCTAAAAGGGGTAAAAAACAAGGGAGATGTCATGCTAGGAGTCTACTACAAGCCACCTAACCAGGTGGAAGAGGTGGATGAGGCTTTTTTTAAGCAACTAACAAAATCATCCAAAGCCCAAGATTTGGTGGTGATGGGGGACTTCAACTATCCGGATATATGTTGGGAAAATAACACAGCGGGCACAGACTATCCAACAAATTCCTGGACTGCATTGGAGACAACTTTTTATTTCAGAAGGTTGAAAAAGCTACTAGGGGGGAAGCTGTTCTAGACTTGATTTTAACAAATAGGGAGGAACTCGTTGAGAATTTGAAAGTAGAAGGCAGCCTGGGTGAAAGTGATCATGAAATCATAGAGTTTGCAATTCTAAGGAAGGGTAGAAGGGAGAACAGCAAAATAGAGACAATGGATTTCAGGAAGGCAGATTTTGGTAAGCTCAGAGAGCTGATAGGTAAGGTCCCATGGGAATCAAGACTGAGGGGAAAAACAACTGAGGAGAGTTGGCAGTTTTTCAAAGGGACACTATTAAGGGCCCAAAAGCAAGCTATTCCGCTGGTTAGGAAAGATAGAAAATGTGGCAAAAGACCACCTTGGCTTAACCATGAGATCTTGCATGATCTAAAAAATAAAAAGGAGTCATATCAAAAATGGAAACTGGGACAGATTACAAAGGATGAATATAGGCAAACAACACAGGAATGCAGGGGCAAGATTAGAAAGGCAAAGGCACAAAATGAGCTCAAACTAGCTACGGGAATAAAGGGAAACAAGAAGACTTTTTATCAATACATTAGAAGCAAGAGGAAGACCAAAGACAGGGTAGGCCCACTGCTTAGTGAAGAGGGAGAAACAGTAACAGGAAACTTGGAAATGGCGGAGATGCTTAATGACTTCTTTGTTTCGGTCTTCACCGAGAAGTCTGAAGGAATGCCTAACATAGTGAATGCTAATGGGAAGGGGGTAGCTTTAGCAGATAAAATAAAAAAAGAACAAGTTAAAAATCACTTAGAAAAGTTAGATGCCTGCAAGTCACCCGGGCCTGATGAAATGCATCCTAGAATACTCAAGGAGCTAATAGAGGAGGTATCTGAGCCTCTAGCTATTATCTTTGGAAAATCATGGGAGACGGGAGAGATTCCAGAAGACTGGAAAAGGGCAAATATAGTGCCCATCTATAAAAAGGGAAATAAAAACAACCCAGGAAACTACAGACCCCAGTGAGTTTAACTTCTGTGCCAGGGAAGATAATGGAGCAAGTAATTAAGGAAATCATCTGCAAACACTTGGAAGGTGGTAAGGTGATAGGGAACAGCCAGCATGGATTTGTGAAGAACAAATCATGTCAAACCAATCTGATAGCTTTCTTTGATAGGATAACGAGCCTTGTGGATAAGGGTGAGGCTGTGGATGTGGTATACCTAGACTTTAGTAAGGCATTTGATACGGTCTCGCATGATATTCTTATTGATAAACTAGGCAAGTACAATTTAGATGGGGCTACTATAAGGTGGGTGCATAACTGCCTGGATAACCGTACTCAGAGAGTTGTTATTAATAGTTCCCAATCCTGCTGGAAAGCCATAACGAGTGGGGTATCGCAGGGGTCTGTTTTGGGACCGGCGCTGTTCAATATCTTCATCAACGACTTAGATATTGGCATAGAAAGTACGCTTATTAAGTTTGCGGATGATACCAAACTGGGAGGGATTGCAACTGCTTTGGAGGACAGGGTCATAATTCAAAATGATCTGGACAAATTGGAGAAATGGTCTGAGTTAAACAGGATGAAGTTTAACAAAGACAAATGCAAAGTGCTCCACTTAGGAAGGAACAATCAGTTTCACACATACAGAATGGGAAGAGACTGTCTAGGAAGGAGTACGGCAGAAAGGGATCTAGGGGTTATAGTGGACCACAAGCTAAATATGAGTCAACAGTGTGATGCTCTTGCAAAAAAAGCAAACCTGATTCTGGGATGTATTAACAGGTGTGTTGTGAGCAAGACACGAGAAGTCATTCTTCCGCTCTACTCTGCTCTGGTTAGGCCTCAGCTGGAGTATTGTGTCCAGTTCTGGGCACCGCATTTTAAAAAAGATGTGGAGAAATTGGAAGGGGTCCAGAGAAGAGCAACAAGAATGATTAAAGGTCTTGAGAACATGACCTATGAAGGAAGGCTGAAAGAATTGGCTTTGTTTAGTTTGGAAAAGAGAAGACTGAGAGGAGACATGATAGCAGTTTTCAGGTATTTAAAAGGGTGTCATAAGGAGGAGGGAGAAAACTTGTTCACCTTAGCCTCTAAGGATAGAACCAGAAGCAATGGGTTTAAAGTGCAGCAAGGGAGGTCTAGGTTGGACATTAGGAAAAAGTTCCTAACTGTCAGGGTGGTTAAACACTGGAATAAATTGCCGAGGGAGGTTGTGGAATCTCCATCTCTTGAGATATTTAAGAGTAGGTTAGATAAATGTCTATCAGGGATGGTCTAGATGGTATTTGGTCCTGCCACGCAGGCAGGGGACTGGACTCGATGACCTCTCGAGGTCCCTTCCAGTCCGATAATCTATGAATGTATGAAAAAAACACTGTTCTCCACCCCCACCCAGGTTGGCCAGGGAGGCGGCTCTAGCAGGGGGGGAAGGAGGGATTCTGGCAGCAGTGAAGTGGGTTGCGGGGAAGTTGAGATCTTGACCCAAGTCATCCCAGACACTAATGCTAAGCCACAGGATGGCAGCATCTAGTGTCAGTGGAGTCCAAACACTATTTCAACCCCACTCCTGGTGGTGGGAGGGGAACAGGAGAAAGGACAAAAGAAGTAAGAGATGAAGAGAAAGGAAGGAGGGATGGAGGAAAAGGTAAAACAAAAAGGACAAACCCTAATGTCCCCAGTGATTCTACGGCACAAAATCCAAGGGATGGAATAAAATTCTGCCATCTTAAACTACTGTTTTCCATGCCTAGAATTCAGCTGGCACCACGTGGATCAGAGTGAGCAGCTGCCAAAACCTCTTGGAGGCTCTTACCTTCTAAACAGGGACGTCTGTTTTCTAGTAAAATCAGTAAAAGGAAAGGAGAAAACTCGAAAGAGGCTCCTGCACGCACTCACGTACGTGAACCCTAATACTCTCTCAGTCCTCAAAGAAAGACCCCGAGAAGGAGACTTGCTGAAGCAAAGCCACAGGGTCTCTGAGGTTTCCCTGGCCCTGTGCTCCTGTCCTGCCAGGCTGATGTCAGCATCTCTCTCTGAGGTCACCACCTCTCTAACACATTTGACCAATAAGCTGACATCCTGCAAAAGGCCTTTGTGATGTCACTGCCACACCCAACCAAACCCTCAAGTGCTAATGTCCTGCTGCTGGCCTGACACTTTGAAGGTTTGAGGTTGTCATAACTATAAAGGGAAGGGTAACAGCTGTCCTGTGTACAGTACTATAAAATCCTCCTGGCCAGAGACTCCAAAATCCTTTTCCCTCTAAAGGGTTAAGAAGCTCAGGTAACCTGGCTGGCATCTGACCTAAAGGACCAATAAGGGGACAAGATACTTTCAAATCTTGGGGAGGGGAAGGCTTTTGTTTGTGTTCTTTGTTTGTGTGGGTGTTCGCCCTCGGGACTGAGAGGGACCAGACATCAATCCAGGTTCTCCACATCTTTCTAAACAAGTCTCTCCTATTTCAAACAAGGCGTGTTAGTTTTCCTTTGTTTTCTCAACTTGTAAATGTACCTTTTCCTAGAGTGTTTATCTTTGTTTGCTGTACTTTGAACCTAAGACTAGAGGGGAGTCCTCTGAGCTCTTTAAGTTTGATTACCCTGTAAGGTTAATTTCCATACTGATTTTACAGAGATGATTTTTACATTTTCTTTAATTAAAAGCCTTATTTTTAAGAACCTGATTGATTTTTCCTTGTTTTAAGATCCAAGGAGTTTGGATCTTGATTCACCAGGAGTTGGTGGGAGGAAGGAGGGGGGATGGTTTATTTCTCCTTGTTTTAATATCCAAGGGGTTTGGATCTGTATTCACCAGGGAATTGCTGAAAGGTTTCTCAAGGCTACCCAGGGGAGGAAATTAGCCTTGGGATGGTGGTTAAGCTTAGAGGTTTTCATGCAGGCCCCTACATTTGTACCCTAAACTTCAAAGTGGGGATACAGCCTTGACACAGGTACTCTCTGTGGATCACCCCACTCAATGCGTCTTCATTCTAGGAAGCAAGCCGGCTAGACAGTAAAACATCACAGGCTGCTCCCAATACTACACTCAGTGTTTCCAAAATTTGTAGACTTTATGGCCACAAGAGACCTTTAGAGCATCTCATCTAAGCCCCTGCATATCATAGGCCTCCTGTATAGTACAATAGTTACTTTTTGGGCACACACATTCCAGAAAGGCATCTAGTCTTCATTCAATGACATCAAGAGATGGAGAATCCACCACTTTCCCTTTTAGTGAGGGCCAGGGGGTTCCATTTCCCCTTCCACTAGCACCCCATTTACAGTGAGCCAGAGCAGTACCTGCAGCAGGGAGTGGGAGTTGCTGATGTCCACAGAGGCACAGCCCTTGCAGTGTCAACTTCCCACAAGGGGAGGTGAAGAGCACCCCCAGCAACACACACACACACCACTCCTGGTGGTGGGAGGGGAACAAGAGAAAGCAAGGAGGGATGGAGGAAAAGGTAAAACGAAAAGGACAAACCCTAATGTCCCCAGTGATTCTACGGCACAAAATCCCAGGTGGGCTATACAATTCTGCCACTTTGAACTAGTGTTTTCCATGCCTAGAATTCAGCTGGCACCAGATGGATCAGACTGCAGACTGAGCAGGTTAAAAACCTCTCCAAGGTTCTTACCTTCTCAACAGGCACGTCTGCTTTCTAGTAAAATCAATAAAAGGAGAAACTCGAAAGAGGTTCCTCCTCGCACTCACATACTTGAACCCTAATACTCTCTGAGTCCTAAAAAGGGAGACCTCGAGAAGGAGACTTGCTAAAGCAAAGCCAAAGGGGTCTCTGAGGTTTCCCTGGCCCTGCGCTCCTGTCCTGCCTGGCTGATGTCAGCATCTCTCTCTCAGGTAACCACCTCCCTAACACCTTTGACCCATAGGCTGAGGTCCAGGATAAGGCCTTTGTGATATCACTGCCACACCCAACCAAACCCTAAAGTGCTAATGTCCTGCTACTGGCCTGACACTTTGAAGGTTTGAGCTACTCTCTGTGGATCACCCCACTCAATGCATCCTCATTCTAGGAAGCAAGCGGGCTAGACAGTAAAACATCAGAGGCTGCTCCCAATGCTACACTCAGTGTTTCCAAAATTAGTAGACTTTATGGTCAGAAGAGACCTTTAGAACATCTAATCTAACCCGCTGCATATCATAGGCTTACTGTATAGTACAATAGTTACTCTTTGGGCACACACATTCCAGAAAGGCATCTAGTCTTCATTCAATGACATCAAGAGATGGAGAATCCACCACTTTCCCTTTTAGTGAGGGCCAGGGGGCTCCATTTCCCCTTCCACTAGCTCCCCATTTACAGTGAGCCAGAGCAGTACCTGCAGCAGGGAGCGGGAGTTGCTGAAGGCCTCAGAGGAACAGCCCCTGCAGTGTCTCAGGCACCTGGCGCAAGTGCCGGATGATGCGGAGCTGGTGCATCACTTTGGCCGTGACGTCCTCCTGCTGCAGGGGAACGAGAACCTGTCAGAGACTCAAAGGTCCCGAGGAATCAGGGGGAATTAAGGGCACCTGGAACTAGCAGTATTTCCACCCACCACCTGCCCACCGCTGAGGGATGAATTCACCTCCTGAACCCCAGAATGGAGTCTTCTTGTCCTTTCTAGTAACCTCCAGTGCCAAATCCCCTCCTTGAAGGGTGAGCTGCTGCTACCTCCCTCTCAGTGCCCTTGACAGATGTTCCACCACCAAACCACAGCTCAAGTTATCAGAACCCTCTTCTCCACCCCCACCCAGGTTGGCCAGGGAGGCGGCTCTAGCAGGGGTGGCAGGAGGGATTCTGCCAGCAGTGAAGTGGGTTCCGGGGAGGTTGAGATCTTGCCCCAAGTCATCCCAGATACCAATGCTAATCCACACGATGGCAGCATCTAGTGTCAGTGGAGTCCAAGCACTATTTCAACCACACAGGTTTGGATGAACTCCCCACAAAGGGAGGTGAAGAGCACCCCCAGCAACACACAAACACACACACACACACAAACCACTCCCGGTGGTGGGAGGGGAACAGGAGAAAGGACAAAAGAAGTAAGAGATGAAGAGAAAGGAAGGAGGGAGGGAGGAAAAGGTAAAACGAAAAGGACAAACACTAATGTCCCCAGTGATTCTACGGGACAAAATCACAGGGAGGGAATAAAATTCTGCCACCTTGAACTAGTGTTTTCCATGCTTAGAATTCAGCTGGCACCAGGTGGATCAGACTGAACAGGATACAAACCTCTCCGAGGCACTTACTTTCCTCAAAGAGAGACCTCAAGGAGGAGACTTGCTGAAGCAAAGCCAGAGGGGTCTCTGAGGTTTCCCTGGCCCTCATGTCAGCATCTCTCTCTGATGTCAGCATCTCTCTCTGAGGTCACCACCTCCCTAACACATTTGACCAATAAGCTGACGTCCTGCAAAAGGCCTTTGTGATGTCACTGCCACACCCAACCAAACCCTGAAGTGCTAATGTCCTCCTGCTGGCCTGACACTTTGAAGGTTTGAGCTACTCTGTGTGAATCACCCCACTCAATGGGTCTTCATTCTAGGAAGCAAGCCGGCTAGACAATAAAACATCAGAGGCTGCTCCCAATGCTACACTCCGTGTTTCCAAAATTACTACACTTTATGGCCAGAAGAGACCTTTAGAGCATCTAATCTAAGCCCCTGCATATCATGGGCTTCCTGTATAGTACAATAGTTACTTTTTGGGTACAAACATTCCAGAAAGGTATCTAGTCTAAATTAAATGACATTAAGAGATGGAGAATCCATCACTTTCCCTTTTAGTGAGTGCCAGGGGGCTCCATTTCCCCTTCCACTAGCTCCCCATTTACAGTGAGCCAGAGCAGTACCTGCAGCAGGGAGCGGGAGTTCCTGAAGGCCTCAGAGGCGCAGCCCCTGCAGTGTCTCAGGCACGTGGCGTAAGTGCAGGATGATGCGGAGCTGGTGCATCATTTTGGCCGTGACGTCCTCCTGCTGCAAGGGAACGAGAACCTGTCAGAGACTCAAACGCCCCGAGGAATCAGGGGGAATTAAGGGAACCTGGAACCAGCAGCATTTCCACCCAGCACCTGCCCATCAATGAGAGATGAATTCACCTCCTGAACCCCAAAATGGAGTCTTCTTGTCCTTTCTAGAAACCTCCAGAGCCAACCCCACTCCTTGTAGGGTGAGCTCCTGCTACCTCCTGCTCAGTGCCCTTCACAGATATTCCACCTCCAAACCACAGCTCAAGTCATCAGAACCCTCTTCTCCACCCCGACACAGGTTGGGCTGGGAAGCGGCTCTAACAGGGTGTGCAGGAGGGATTCTGACAGCAGTGAAGTAGGTTGCAGGGAGGTTGAGATCTTGACCCAAGTCATCCCAGACACTAATGCTAAGTCACACAATGGCAGCATCTACTGTCAGTGGGGTCCAAGCACTATTTCAACCCCACAGTTTTGGATCAACTCCCCACAAGGGGAGGAGAAGAGAACCATCAGCACCACACACACACACACACACACACACACACACACACACACCACTCCTGGTGGTGTGAGGGGAACAAGAGAAAGGACAAAAGAAGTAAGAGATGAAGAGAAAGGAAGGAGGGATGGAGGAAAAGGGAAAAGGAAAAGGACAAACCCTAATGTCCCCATGTCGGACATCAGGAATGGTAACATACATAAGCCAGTATGTGAACACTTCAATCTCCCTGGTCATTCTATTACAGATTTAAAAGTCACTATCATTGAACAAAAAAAACTTCAGAAACAGACTTCAAAGAGAAACAGCAGAACTAAAATTCATTTGCAAATTCAACACCATTAATCTGGGCTTGAATAGGGACTGGGAGTGGCTGGCTCACTACAGAAGCAGCTTTTCCTCTCCTGGAATTGACACCTCCTCATCTATTATTGGGAGTGGACTACATCCACCCTGATTTTTGAATTGGCCCTGTCAACACTGGTTCTCCACTTGTGAAGTAACTCCCTGCTCTCCATGTGTCAGTATATAATGCCTGCATCTGTAACTTTCACTCTATGCATCCGAAGAAGTGAGGTTTTTACTCACGAAAGCTTATGCCCAAATAAATCTGTTAGTCTTTAAGGTGCCACCAGACTCCTTGTTGTTTTTGTAGATACAGACTAACATGGCTACCCCCTGATACTTGACACCATGCAAGGCACTAAATTTAGCCGTATGGAGTGGAAATCCATCAACCTCAACAAAAAACTTGCACAGATACAGACAGACATCATCTTCCTCTCCAAATGCAAACAGATGGACATCATACCAAAAGGACGGAAGGTAAAAAATCCATTGCAATCAACATACTACACTGAGTATGGTGAGAGATTGTGCCACACACTCTCTCAAAGAAACTGAGGAACCACCTGATCAGCATCCTGTACAGCAGACAGGAGAAGATCAAGAATGAGCTCTCAGAACTGGAGACTCTCATACAATACCAGCCTTCTACACAAACTTCCACGTGGCTGGACTTTACAAAAATGAGACAAGCCATTTACAATGCACACTTCACTTCTCTACAGAGGAAAAAGGACTGTAAGTTATCTAAACTAATACCTGCCACTAGGGGCTATAACAATGGTACCCTCAACTCATCTAACAACATTGTCAATCTTTCCAACCACACGCTTAGCCCAGCAGAAGAGTCTGTCCTATCTCGGGGACTCTCTTTCTGTCCCACCGTCCCCACGAACATGATACAGTTCTGCGGTGATCTGGAAGCCTACTTTCCTCGTCTCCGACTCAAGGAATATTTTCAACGCACCACTGAACAGTGCACTGACCCACAGGAACCCTCCTACCAACACTACAAAAAGAAGAATTCTGCGTGGACTCCTCCTGACGGTCGAAATGACAGACTGGACCTCTACATAGAGTGTTTCCGCAGACGTGCACAGGCTGAAATTGTGGACAAACAACATCACTTGTCCCATAACCTCAGCCGTACAGAACGCAATGCCATCCACAGCCTCAGAAACAACTCTGACATTATCATCAAAGGGGCTGACAAAGGAGGTGCTGTAGTCATAATGAACAGGTCAGATTACGAACAGGAGGCTGCCAGGCAACTCTCCAAGACCACATTCTACAGGCCACTATCCTCTGATCCCACTGAGGAATACCAAAAGAAACTACACCATCTGCTCAAGAAACTCCCAGCTACAGTACGGGAACAAATCTACATGGACACACCCCCAGAACCCCGACCAGGGGTATTCTATCTGCTACCCAAGATCCATAAACCCGGAAACCCTGGACGCCCCATCATCTCAGGCATTGGCACTCTGACGGCAGGATTATCTGGCTATTTGGCCTCTCTCCTCAGGCCCTATGCTACCAGCACTCCCAGCTATCTTCGAGACACCACCAACTTCCTGAGGAAACTACAATGCATTGATGTTCTTCCTGGAAACACCATCCTGACCACCATGCATGTAGAAGCACTTTATACCAATATTCCACATGAGGATGGACTACAAGCTGTCAGGAACAGTATCCCTGATGAGGCCACAGCAAGCCTGGTGGCTGAGCTTTGTGACTTTGTCCTCACCCACAACCACTTCAGATTTGGGGACAACTTATACCTTCAAGTCAGTGGCACTGCTATGGGTACTCGCATGGCCCCACAGTATGCCAACATTTTTATGGCTGACTTAGAACAACGCTTCCTCAGCTCTCGTCCCCTAGTGCCCCTCCTCTACTTGCACTACATTGACGACATCTTCATCATATGGACCCATGGAAAGGAGGCCCTTGAAGAATTCCACCTGGACTTCAACAATTTCCACCCCACCATCAACCTCAGCCTGGACCAGTCCACACAAGAGATCCACTTCCTGGACACTACAGTACAAATAAGTGATGGTCACATAAACACCACCCTATACCGGAAACCTACTGACCGCTATACGTACCTACATGCCTCCGGCTTCCATCCAAGACACATCACACGATCCATTGTCTACAGCCAAGCCCTAAGATACAACCGAATTTGCTCCAACCCCTCAGACAGAGACAAACACCTACAAGATCTTTATCAAGCATTCGTAAAACTACAATACCCACCTGGGGAAGTGAGGAAACAGATTGACAGAGCAAGACGGGTACCCAGAAATCACCTACTACAGGACAGGCCCAACAAGAACAATAACAGAACACCACTGGCCATCACATACAGCCCCCAGCTAAAACCTCTCCAGCGCATTATCCACGATCTACAACCTATCCTGGAAAATGATCCCTCACTCTCACAGACCTTGGGAGGCAGGCCAGTCCTCGCTTACAGACAACCCCCCAACCTGAAGCAAATACTCACCAGCAACTACACACCACACCAAAGAAACACCAACCCAGGAACCTATCCCCGTAGCAAACCTCGTTGCCTACTCTGTCCCCATATCTACTCCGGCAACAGCATCAGAGGACCCAACCACATCAGCCACACCATCAGGGACTCATTCACCTGCACATCCACTAATGTCATATATGCCATCATGTGCCAGCAATGCCCCTCTCCCATGTACATTGGCCAAACCGGACAGTCCCTCCACAAAAGAATAAATGGACACAAATCGGACATCAGGAGTGGTAACATACATAAGCCAGTAAGTGAACACTTCAATCTCCCTGGTCATTCTATTACAGATTTAAAAGTCACTATCATTGAACAAAAAAACTTCAGAAACAGACTTCAAAGAGAAACAGCAGAACTAAAATTCATTTACAAATTCAACACCATTAATCTGGGCTTGAATAGGGACTGGGAGTGGCTGGCTCACTACAGAAGCAGCTTTTCCTCTCCTGGAATTGACACCTCCTCATCTATTATTTGGAGTGGACTACATCCACCCTGATTTTTGAATTGGCCCTGTCAACACTGGTTCTCCACTTGTGAAGTAACTCCCTGCTCTCCATGTGTCAGTATATAATGCCTGCATCTGTAACTTTCACTCTATGCATCCGAAGAAGTGAGGTTTTTACTCACGAAAGCTTATGCCCAAATAAATCTGTTAGTCTTTAAGGTGCCACCAGACTCCTTGTTGTTTTCCTAATATCCCCAGTGATTCTACGGGACAAAATCCCAGGGAGGGAATAAAATTCTGCCACCTTAAACTAGTGTTTTCCATGCCTAGAATTCAGATGGCACCAGGTGGATCAGACTGAACAGGTTACAAACCTCTCCGAGGCACTTACTTTCTCAACAGGGACTTCTGTTTTCTAGTAAAATGGGTAAAAGGAAAGGAGAAAACTTGAAAGAGGCTCCTGCTCTCACTCACATACGTGAACCCTAATACTCTCTCAGTCCTCAAAGAGAGACCTCGAGAAGGAGACTTGCTAAAGCAAAGCCACAGGGGTCTCTGAGGTTTCCCTGGCCCTGCGCCCCTGACTGATGTCAGCATCTCTCTCTGAGGTCACCACCTCCCTAACACCTTTGACCAATACGCTGAGATACTGCATGTAGCGGGGCGGCCTGGCTCCCAGGCGCCCCAGGAAGTCAAGGCCACCGCGGCCTGTCCCCACCCCCCGGAAGTCAAGGGGCGGGACAGGAAATATAAAGGCCAAGCCACAGCGCTCAGTAGCTGGCCGGCAGCGGGAGAGGACAGACGCTGGTGCCCGAGCTCCCGCGGACCTGAGCCTGCCGAGAGCCCGGTATCCTGAGGAACGGTCTGAGCTTCCCCCGCCAAGGGCCCAGAGGGAGTGACAGACCTACCTGCTGCTCGGGGCCCGGAGCAGCCCACGATCTGCGACCCAGCAGACGGAACTCAGGAGGAACAGGTACCCATGGAGGAGGAGATGGGAAGTGGCCCGGGGATAGCAGACCCCGAACCCATGTCAGTGTGTTGCGGTCAGGATCCCCACTGACTGCGCGGCAGACGGACTGCTGCGGATAGGGCCCCGGGCTGGAACACAGTGGAGTGGGTGGGCCTGTGTTCCCCCCTGCCACCCCGTGCTGGGTGGCAGTCTCTCCTCCTCCTTGTCCAAGGGGCCTGGGCCTCTGACTGACGATTGGTTTGCTGCCCCGCCCTGACCTAGGGCCTGGGCTAACCCAAACTGACCCAGCTCCTGCTACAAGGCCTGGGCCGCTGACTGACTACTGGTTTGTTCCCCGCCCTGACCCAGGGCCGGAGCTGTTGATTGTGTGCTCAGTCCCTGCATAAGGGCCTGAGCTCTGAAAAGACGGTTACTCACCGTTGTAACTGTTGTTCTTCGAGATGTGTTGCTCATATCCATTCCATTAGGTGTGTGCGCGCCGCGTGCACGATCGTCGGAAGATTTTTACCCTAGCAACACCGGCGGGTCGGCTGTGGAGCCCCCTAGAGTGGCGCCTTCATGGCGCTGAATATATACCCCAGCCGACCCGGCGCCCCCTCAGTTCCTTCTTGCCGGCTACTCCGACAGTGGGGACGGGGGGCGGGTTTGGAATGGATATGAGCAACACATCTCGAAGAACAACAGTTACAACGGTGAGTAACCGTCTTTTCTTCTTCGAGTGCTTGCTCATATCCATTCCATTAGGTGACTCCCAAGCCCAACTTAGGTGGTGGGGTCGGAGTGAGACATTGCTGTGTGCAAAACCGCTGATCCGAAGGCAGCATCGTCCCTGGACTGCTGCACTAGTGCATAGTGAGCTGTAAACGTGTGGACTGATGACCAAACCGCAGCCCTACAAATGTCCTGGATCGGAACTTGCGCCAGGAAAGCCGTCGAGGAAGCTTGGGCCCTCGTGGAGTGGGCGGTGAGGTGCGATGCTGAGACACCTGCCAGGTCATAGCAAGTCCGGATGCAAGACGTAATCCAAGAGGATAGGCGTTGTGAGGAGACCGGTGAGCCTTTCATTCGGTCGGCCACTGCAACGAAGAGTTGCGTCGTCTTTCTAAAGTGCCTTGTGCGGTCAATATAGAAAGCCAGGGCCCTGCGTACGTCCAGAGAATGCAAACGTTGATCCTGGCGAGTAGCATGTGGTTTAGGATGAAAGACCGGGAGAAATATATCCTGGTTGATATGAAATGGAGAAACCACCTTAGGGAGAAAGGCAGGATGTGGGCGAAGCTGCACTTTATCCTTATGGAAAACTGTGTAAGGGGGCTCGGATGTAAGCGCCCTGAGTTCAGAAACGCGCCTTGCTGAGGTGATGGCTACGAGGAAGGCTGTCTTCCAGGATAGGTACAAAGTGAACAGGTGGCCAGTGGCTCGAATGGAGGACCTGTGAGCTTGGAGAGAACCAGGTTGAGGTCCCACGTCGGAACGGGCTGACGTTGTTGTGGGTACATCCGGTCTAAGCCCTTGAGGAATCTAACGACCATCGGGTTAGAGAATACCGAGGACGCGAGTTCTCCTGGGTGAAAGGCCGATATAGCGGCCAGGTGAACTCTAATTGAAGATATCGCCAACCCCTGCTGTTTTAGGGAGAGGAGATATTCCAATATGAGAGGAATAGGTGCCTGTAATGGGGACGTGGCTCGTTGTTCGCACCAACAGGAGAACCGCTTCCACTTGGCCAGGTACGTGGTCCGTGTTGAGGGCTTCCTACTGCTCAGCAGAATCTGTTGGACAGAGTGCGAGCACTGCTGCTCTGCCTGGGTGAACCATGGAGCAGCCACTCCGTGAGGTGGAGTGATTGCAGGTCGGGGTGACGCAGGCGACCGTGGTCCTGAGAGATGAGATCCGGACATAATGGAAGCGGGATCGGTGTCTGAACCGAGAGCTCCAACAGCGTGGTGTACCAATGTTGTCTCGGCCACGCTGGGGCGATCAGAATCACCTGTGCCTGGTCTCTGCGCAATTTGAGCAGTACCTTGTGGACGAGAGGAAACGGAGGGAAGGCATAAAACAGGTGGTCTTTCCAGGAAAGGAGAAACGCATCCGAGAGGGAGCCCGGAGCTCGACCTTGCAGGGAGCAGAACATGTGGCACTTCCTGTTGTCTCGAGATGCAAACAGGTCTATCTGGGGAAACCCCCACTTCTGGAAAACGGAATGTATGACGTCCGGACGGATAGACCACTCGTGCGTTTGAAAGGACCTGCTGAGTCGGTCCGCCAGAGTGTTCTGGACTCCAGGGAGGAACGATGCCGTGAGATGGATTGAGTGGGCGATGCAGAAGTCCCACAGGCGAATGGCCTCTTGGCATAGAATTGACGAACGTGCTCCTCCTTGCTTGTTGATGTAAAACATGGCAGTGGTGTTGTCGATGAGAACTAACACACAGCGGCCACGTAGGAGATTGAGAAATGCCTGGCACGCCAGGCGCACCGCCATCAGTTCCCGAACATTGATGTGCAGGGCTATCTGGGGTGCAGTCCACAGGCCCTGGGTATGGGAAGGACTGCAAATTGGTAGTGCACCTTGCTTACCACGAACCGCAGGAAGCGTCTGTGAGGCGGGTAAATTGCTATGTGAAAGTATGCATCTTTTATGTCGAGGGCGGCGAACCAGTCTCCAGGATCGAGGGAAGGGATAATGGTCCCCAAAGGGACCATGCGGAACTTCAACTTTACTACGAATTTGTTGAGTCCGCGCAAGTCCAACATGGGTCGCAGACCTCCTTTGGACTTGGGAATGAGGAAGTAACGGGAATAGAATCCCCTGCCCCTTAACTCCACTGGAACCTCCTCTATGGCCCCCATAGCAAGGAGCGTGGAAACTTCCTGTATAAGAAGTTGCTCGTGAGAAGGGTCCCTGAAGAGGGACGGGGAAGGGGGGGGGGGAGGGGGGAATTGAGGAAAACTGGATAGCATATCCCCTGTCCACAGTGCGAAGGACCCAACGGTCCGAGGTTATAAGGGACCAGGCATGGTGGAAATGGGAAAGGCGATCCCGAAAGGATGGGGCTGGATCCTGTGGGATGACTGGGGCGCCGTCCTCGACCGCACCTTCAAAAGTTCTGCCTGGGGCCTGAAGGTGGTCTAGGTGGCCCCTGGTTCTGACCAGGTTGAGGGCCGGTCCACCTTCTTCTACCACCTCGTCCTCGCCTCCGGGTCGAGTCCTGTCTCTGACGAGGCGGGGGGGGGGGGGGGTAGAAGCGCTGAGGCTGCGGTCTAAATGGCCTGCGCTGAGGGCCCACAACATGCATCCCCAAGGAACGCATGATCGTCCTGGAGTCCTTGAGGCTCTGCAGGCGAGAGTCCGTCTTTTCTGAAAACAACCCCTGTCCTTCAAAGGGCAGATCCTGCAGGGTTTGCTGCAGTTCCTGAGGCAGACCCGAAACCTGGAGCCAGGAGATCCTCCGCATAGCGATACCTGAGGCCAGGGTTCTCGCAGCAGAGTCCGCTATGTCTAAGGAGGCCTGTAAGGAGGTCCGAGCCACCTTCTTACCCTCCTCCACCAGGGCTCCAAACTCCTCCCTGGACTCTTGGGGAACCAACTCCTTGAACTTCCCCATAGAGTTCCAGGAGTTAAAGCTATAGCGGCTCAAGAGCGCCTGTTGATTAGCCGCTCTAAGTTGCAGCCCTCCGGCTGAGTAAACTTTACGGCCGAATAAATCGAGGCGCTTAGCCTCCTTCGATTTAGGCGCTGCGGCCTGCTGACCGTGGCGCTCCCTTGCGTTCACTGATGCCACCACCAGTGAACACGGCTGGGGGTGGGTATACAAGTACCTGTAGTCTTTAGACGGGACAAAGTATTTCCTTTCCACCCCTCTCGCTGTGGGTGGGATAGAGGCAGGAGTCTGCCATATCGTAGATACATTGGCTTGTATCGTGCGGATCAGGGGTAACGCCACCCTCGATGGGGCATCCGCTCCGAGGATATTCACAATGGGGTCGTGCACCTCCACTATCTCCTCCGCCTGCAGGTCCATATTACGGGCCATCCTACGCAGAAGATCTTGGTGAGCCCGAAGATCTATTGGAGGTGGACCTGTGCACGATGTGCCCGCCACTGCCTCATCCGGAGAGGAAGAGGAAGATGCCTCCGGTGGAACAGGATCCAAGGGAGGGTCCTGGTCTCCCTGCTCCTGGGCCGGAGCATCACCTGCGCTTGAGTCCAGGGCGTCAGGTGGTGCGGACACGGAAGCCTCCATGCCCCCTGGCGGAGGCCGAGAGATGGTGGACTCCGGGGCCCTTCTAACAGAGTGACCGGAGCGAGAGGTCGAAGCAACTGGAGCCCCTTGTGCCTGATGGTACGCCCACGGGGTCCAAAACGACCAGTGAGATGGGCCATGAGAATGGTCCTCTGTTATGTTCTGCCAATGGCCCAAGTCCTGTTCCTCGGCTTGCCCCTGAGGGGGGGTATGCCGATCTCGAGAGGTCCTCCGAGGAGCGAGACCCCGATCTCGATGGCCATGGCGGTGCCGAGAGCGTCGAGACGATTCCCGTGGGCTGCGGTGCCGCACGGTGCCGGTCTGGAGATGATCTATCTCCACGCGGTGCCGGCGATCGGTGCCGGGACCGCGACCGGTGCCGATGACCTCGTCGGTGCCGGGAGTCGGATCTGGACCTCGACGAGGACCTGGAGTATGCCCGGTACCGGGAGCGGCCTCTCGACGTCGAGCGGCGACCGTAGCGGTGCCGAGAACTACGTCTCGACGTTGATCGGTGCCGACGATCATAGCGGTGCCGAGACGTAGAGCGGTGCCGCGAAGAAGATCTTGGCCGCGAGTACGACCGGTGCCGAGGTGATATTCGGTGCCGGGACTGCGAGCGGCGTGGGGACCTGCTTCGGGACCTGGATCGGTGCCGAGGTTCCAGCCCTTGCGATGGAGGGCGCATCAAGGCAGGTTTCCCCCTCAACTGGACCGGGCGAGTCAACGGTGCCGTCAGTGCCGGTGGTTGGGGCGGTGCCGGCTCCGTGAGAGCTATTAAGTCTCTCGCCGCCGCGAAGGTCTCTGGTGTCGACGGGAGGCACCGTATCACCGCCGGCCTCGGTGGAGACGCCATCTGCACCGGACTCAACGGCCTCGGCGCCGGAGTCGACGGTGCTGGAGGCACCTGTTTCCGGTGCTCCACCGGCGGACACGGCTCTACCCCCGGCACTGGGAGAGCCAGCGTCTTCGGCACGGAGGTCCCCGTCTTATGGGCTCTCTTATGCCCTGGGGATAATGACCGGCGCCGAGGCACTTGCTGTGCTTGCGGCGCCGACGAGGTCCGGTGCCGGGGAGGCTCATCTGACGCCACTCGCGTGGTCGTCATGGCCGGTGCCGCCGGGGCACTGCGCACCGAGGCGCTAGGTGCCGGGGCCTGACTTGTAGATGGAGCGTCCGGACTAAGTGCCGCCTCCATCAGGAGTTGCCGGAGCCGAAAGTCCCGCTCCTTCTTGGTCCTTGGTCTGAAGGCCTTACAGATCTTGCACTTATCTGTTTGATGGGACTCTCCCAGGCACTTCAGACAGGAGTCGTGCGGGTCGCTCGTGGGCATAGGCTTAGCGCAGGAGGCGCACAGCTTGAAGCCGGGAGCGTTGGGCATGAGCCCGGCCCCGCGGCCGGGGGAGAAAGGGGGAGACGACCCCCTTAATCCCCTGAACTATTATAACAACTAGAACAACTTTTAAAACTATTGAACTATTTAGCTATAAACACTAGGACTATAACTATAACTATAACTGCGAATAACAAACTAAGCTAGGGAGAGTGGAGAACAGCTAAGCAGCGCTCCACAGTTCCAACGACCGTCAGGGGCGGTAAGAAGGAACTGAGGGGGCGCCGGGTCGGCTGGGGTATATATTCAGCGCCATGAAGGCGCTACTCTAGGGGGCTCCACAGCCGACCCGCCGGCGTTGCTAGGGTAAAAATCTTCCGACGATCGTGCACGCGGCGCGCACACACCTAATGGAATGGATACGAGCAAGCACTCGAAGAAGAACTGTTGATTGTGTCCTCAGTCCCTGCACAAAGGCCTGAGCGCCGAACTGCTAATTGTGTGCTCAGCCCCTACCCAAAGGTCTGGGCCCTAACTGTTATTCGCTTTGTAGCGGGGCGGCCTGGCTCCCAGGTACCCCAGGAAGGGACGAGCCCCACCCCGGAACTACTACACTGCAAAAGGCCTTTGTGATGTCACTGCCACACCCACCCATCCCCTGAAGTGCTAATGTCCTGCTGCTGGCCTGACACTTTGAAGGTTTCAGCTACTCTCTGTGGATCACCCCACTCGATGCGTCTTCATTCTAGGAAGCAAGTCGGCTAGACAGTAAAGCATCAGAGGCTGCTCCCAATGCTACACTCAGTGTTTCCAAAATTACTACACTTTATGGCCAGAAGAGACCTTTAGAACATCTCATCTAACCCCCTGCATATCATAGGCTTCCTGTATAGTACAATAGGTACTTTTTGGGCACACACATTCCAGAAAGGCATCTAGTCTTCATGAAATGACATCAAGAGATGGAGAATCCACCACTTTCCCTTTTACTGAGTGCCAGGGGGCTCCATTTCCCCTTCCACTAGGACCCCATTTACAGTGAGCCAGAGCAGTACCTGCAGCAGGGAGCGGGAGTTGCTGATGGCCTCACAGGCACAGCCCCTGCAGTGTCTAAGGCACCTGGCACAAGTGGCGGATGATGCGGGTGCATCACTCTCGCCATGACGTCCTCCTGCTGCAAGGCAACGAGAACCTGTCAAAGACGCAAACGCCCCGAGGAATAAGGGGGAATTAAGGGCACCTGGAACCAGCAGTATTTAAACTGACTACCTGCCCACCACTGAGGGATGAATTCACCTCCTGAACCCCAGAATGGAGTCTTCTTGTCCTTTCTAGTAACCTCCAGTGCCAACCCACCACCTTGTAGGGTGAGCTCCTGCTACCTCCCCCTCAGTACCCTTGACAGCTGTTCTACCTCCAAACCACAGCTCAAGTTATCAGAACCCTCTTGTCCACCCCCACCCAGGTTGGGCAGGGAGGCGGCTCTAGCAGGGGGGGCAGGAGGGATTCTGCCAGCAGTGAAGTGGGTTGCGGGGAGGTTGAGATCTTGCCCCAATCATCCCAGACACTAATGCTAAGCCACAGGATGGCAGCATCTAGTGTCATTGGAGTTCAAGCACTATTTCAACCCCACAGTTTTGGATCAACTTCCCACAAGGGGAGGTGAAGAGCACCCCCAGCAACACACACACACACACACACACACACACACCACTCCTGGTGGTGGCAGGTGAACAGGAGAAAGGACAAAAGAAGTAAGAGATGAAGAGAAAGGAAGGAGGGATGGAGGAAAAGGTAAAACGAAAATGACAAACACTAATGTCCCCTGTGATTCTACGGGACAAAATCCCACAGAGGGAATAAAATTCTGCCACCTGAAACTAGTGTTTTCCATGCCTAGAATTCAGCTGGCACCAGATGGATCAGACTGAGCAGGTTCCAAAACCTCTTGGAGGCTCTTACCTTCTAAATAGGGACGTCTGTTTTCTAGTAAAATCCGTCAAAGGAAAGGAGAAAACTCCAAAGAGGCTCCTGCTCGCACTCACACATGTGAACACTAATACTCTCTCAGTCCTCAAAGAGAGACCTCGAGAAGGAGACTTGCTGAAGCAATAACAGACACTTGGTGGGATAACTCACATGACTGGAGTACTGTCATGGATGGATATAAACTGTTCAGGAAGGACAGGCAGGGCAGAAAAGGTGGGGGAGTTGCATTGTATGTAAGAGAGGAGTATGAGTGCTCAGAGGTCCGGTATGAAACTGTAGAAAAACCTGAGAGTCTCTGGATAAAGTTGAGAAGTGTGAGCAACAAGGGGGATGTCACGGTTGGAGTCTGGTATAGACCACCAGACCAGGGGGATGAGGTGGACGAGGCTTTCTTCTGGCAACTAGCAGAAGTTGCTAGATCGCAGGCCCTGGTTCTCATGGGAGACTTTAATCACCCTGATATCTGCTAGGAGAGCAATACAGCGGTGCACAGACAATCCAGGAAGTTTTTGGAAAGTGTAGGGCACAATTTCCTGGTGCAAGTGCTGGAGGAACCAACTAGGGGCAGAGCTTTTCTCGACCTGCTGCTCACAAACAGGGAAGAATTAGTAGGGGAAGCAAAAGTGGATGGGAACCTGGGAGGCAGTGACCATGAGATGGTCGAGTTCAGGATCCTGACACAAGGAAGAAAGGAGAGCAGCAGAATACGGACCCTGGACTTCAGAAAAGCAGACTTTGACTCCCTCAGGGAACAGATGGGCAGGATCCCCTGGGAGAATAACATGAAGGGCAAAGGGGTCCAGGAGAGCTGGCTGTATTTTAAAGAATCCTTATTGCGGTTGCAGGAACAAACCATCCCGATGTGTAGAAAGAATAGTAAATATGGCAGGCCACCAGCTTGGCTAAACAGTGAAATCCTTGCTGATCTTAAACGCAAAAAAGAAGCTTACAAGAAGTGGAAGATTGGACAAATGACCAGGGAGGAGTATAAAAATATTGCTCAGGCATGCAGGAGTGAAATCAGGAAGGCCAAATCACACTTGGAGTTGCAGCTAGCAAGAGATGTTAAGAGTAACAAGAAGGGTTTCTTCAGGTATGTTAGCAACAAGAAGAAAGTCAAGGAAAGTGTGGGCCCCTTACTGAATGAGGGAGGCAACCTAGTGACTGAGGATGTGGAAAAAGCTAATGTACTCAATGCTTTTTTTGCCTCTGTCTTCACGAACAAGGTCAGCTCCCAGACTGCTGCACTGGGCAGCACAATATGGGGAGAAGGTGACCAGCCCTCTGTGGAGAAAGAAGTGGTTCGGGACTATTTAGAAAAACTGGACGTGCACAACTCCATGGGGCTGGATGCGCTGCATCCGAGGGTGCTAAAGGACTTGGCGGATGAGATTGCACAGCCATTAGCCATTATTTTTGAAAACTCATGGCGATCGAGGGAGGTCCCGGATGACTGGAAAAAGGCTAATGTAGTGCCCATCTTTAAAAAAGGGAAGGAGGAGGATCCGGGGAACTACAGGCCAGTCAGCCTCACCTCAGTCCCTGGAAAAATCATGGAGCAGGTCCTCAAGGAATCAATGATGAAACACTTAGAGGAGAGGAAAGTGATCAGGAACAGTCAGCATGGATTCACCAAGGGCAAGTCGTGCCTGACTAACCTAATTGCCTTCTATGATGAGATAACTGGCTCTGTGGATGAGGGGAAAGCAGTGGATGTGTTATTCCTTGACTTTAGCAAAGCTTTTGATACGCTCTCCCACAGTATTCTTGCCACCAAGTTAAAGAAGTATGGGATGGATGAATGGACTGTAAGGTGGATAGAAAGCTGGCTGGATCGTCGGGCTCAACGGGTAGTGATCAATGGCTCCATGTCTAGTTGGCAGCCGGTTTCAAGCGGAGTAGTGCCCCAAGGGTCGGTCCTGGGGCCGGTTTTGTTTAATATCTTTATTAATGATCTGGAGGATGGTGTGGACTGCACTCTCAGCAAGTTTGCAGATGACACTAAACTAGGAGGCGTGGTAGATACGCTAGAGGGTAGGGATCGGATACAGAGGGACCTAGACAAATTAGAGGATTGGGCCAAAAAAAACCTGATGAAGTTCAACAAGGACAAGTGCAGAGTCCTGCACTTAGGACGGAAGAATCCCATGCACTGCTACAGACTAGGGACCGAATGGCTAGGTAGCAGTTCTGCAGAAAAGGACCTAGGGGTCACAGTGGACGAGAAGCTGGATATGAGTCAACAGTGTGCTCTTGTGGCCAAGAAGGCTAACGGCATTTTGGGCTGTATAAGTAGGGGCATTGCCAGCAGATCGAGGAACGTGATCGTTCCCCTTTATTCGACATTGGTGAGGCCTCATCTGGAATACTGTGTCCAGTTTTGGGCCTGTGGAAGCAGAGAAAGAGCTCACAGGAAGGGGATGCAATGCATGACAGTTCGTTAGCAAGAGTTAGGCTAACTGTAACCCTAATAACGCGAGATTTGTAGAAGCGAGGAATGTGTGAGGCGGGTGAGAAAGAACTGTGTAAGAAGTCATTATGACCTGGTATAGATAAGGTGTAGAAGACCTTGTGTAGATAAGGTATAGAAAATATTCTATGTTGGCAAGAGTCAAAACAAGTGAAGAAATGAGATATCAAGATGGCCTATGTATAAACAAAACGCAGCTGTCCCTCGTTATTTCTGTAATGAAAGGTATAAATGCTTGCTGTAATTAGTTACCTGGGAGAGACCTGCTTAGCTCTCTCCCTCTGGGCAATTGTGAGCGTTAATAAAGCATCTGACTTGCTGTACCTAAACAAATAGTGAGAACTCTGTTTTTCTCCGACAGGCCCCACACTACAAGAAGGATGTGGAAAAATTGGAAAGAGTCCAGTGGAGAGCAACAAAAATGATTAGGGGTCTGGAGCACATGACTTATGAGGAGAGGCTGAGGGAACTGGGATTGTTTAGTCTCCAGAAGAGAAGAATGAGGGGGGATTTGATAGCAGCCTTCAACTACGTGAAGGGGGGTTCCAAAGAGGATGGAGCTCGGTTGTTCTCAGTGGTGGCAGATGACAGAACAAGGAGCAATGGTCTCAAGTTGCAGTGGGGGAGGTCCAGGTTGGATATTAGGAAACACTATTTCACAAGGAGGGTGGTGAAGCACTAGAATGCGTTAACTAGGGAGGTGGTGGAGTCTCCTTCCTTGGAGGTTTTTAAGGCCCGGCTTGACAAAGCCCTGGATGGGATGATTTAGTTGGGAATTGGTCCTGCTTTGAGGACGGGGTTGGAGTAGATGACCTCTTGAGGTCCCTTCCAACCCTGATATTCTATGATTCTATGATTCTATGAAAGTCACAAGGAGTTTGGATCTTGATTCACCAGGAGTTGGTGGGAGGAAGGAGGGGGGATGGTTTATTTCTCCTTGTTTTAAGATCCAAGGGGTTTGGATCTGTATTCACCAGGGAATTGCTGAAAGGTTTCTCAAGGCTACCCAGGGGAGGAAATTAGCCTTGGGATGGTGGTTAAGCTTAGAGGTTTTCATGCAGGCCCCTACATTTGTACCCTAAACTTCAAAGCGGGGATACAGCCTTGACACAGGTACTCTCTGTGGATCACCCCACTCAATGCGTCTTCATTCTAGGAAGCAAGCCGGCTAGACAGTAAAACATCACAGGCTGCTCCCAATACTACACTCAGTGTTTCCAAAATTTGTAGACTTTATGGCCACAAGAGACCTTTAGAGCATCTCATCTAAGCCCCTGCATATCATGGGCTTCCTGTATAGTACAATAGTTACTTTTTGGGCACAAACATTCCAGAAAGGTATCTAGTCTAAATTAAATGACATTAAGAGATGGAGAATCCATCACTTTCCCTTTTAGTGAGTGCCAGGGGGCTCCATTTCCCCTTCCACTAGCTCCCCATTTACAGTGAGCCAGAGCAGTACCTGCAGCAGGGAGCGGGAGTTGCTGATGGCCTCAGAGGCACAGCCCCTGCACTGTCTCAGGAATCTGGCGCAAGTGCCGGATGATGCGGAGCTGGTGCATCACTTTTGGCCGTGACGTCCTCCTGCTGCAAGGGAACGAGAACCTGTCAGAGACTCAAACGCCCCGAGGAATCAGGGGGAATTAAGGGAACCTGGAACCAGCAGTATTTCCACCCAGCACCTGCCCATCAATGAGAGATGAATTCACCTCCTGAACCCCAAAATGGAGTCTTCTTGTCCTTTCTAGAAACCTCCAGATCCAACCCCCCTCCTTGAAGGGTGAGCTCCTGCTACCTCCTGCTCAGTGCCCTTCACAGATATTCCACCTCCAAACCACAGCTCAAGTCATCAGAACCCTCTTCTCCACCCCGACACAGGTTGGGCTCGGAGGCGGCTCTAACAGGGTGTGCAGGAGGGATTCTGACAGCAGTGAAGTGGGTTGCAGGGAGGTTGAGATCTTGACCCAAGTCATCCCAGACACTAATGCTAAGTCACACAATGGCAGCATCTACTGTCAGTGGGGTCCAAGCACTATTTCAACCCCACAGTTTTGGATCAACTCCCCACAAGGGGAGGAGAAGAGAACCATCAGCACCACACACACACACACACACACACCACTCCTGGTGGTGTGAGGGGAACAAGAGAAAGGACAAAAGAAGTAAGAGATGAAGAGAAAGGAAGGAGGGATGGAGGAAAAGGTAAAACGAAAAGGACAAACCCTAATGTCCCCAGTGATTCTACCAGACAAAATTACAGGGAGGGATTAAAATTCTGCCACCTTGAACTAGTGTTTTCCATGCCTAGAACTCAGCTGGCACCAGATGGATCAGACTGAGCAGGTTCCAAAACCTCTTGGAGGCTCTTACTTTCTAAACAGGGATGTCTGTTTTCTAGTAAAATCAGTAAAAGGAAAGGAGACAACTCGAAAGAGGCTCCTGCTCTCACTCAAATACGTGAATCCTAATACTCTCTCAGTCCTCAAGAGAAACCTCGAGAAGAAGACTTGCTGAAGCAAAGCCAGAGGGGTCTCTGAGGTTTCCCTGGCCATGCGCCCCTGTCCTGCCTCGCTGATGGCAGCATCTCTCTCTGAGGTTACCACCTCCCTAACACCTTTGACCAATATGCTGAGGTCCTGCAAAAGACCTTTGTGATATCACTGCCACCAATCAAACCCTTAAATGCTAATGTCCTGCTGCTGGCCTGACACTATGAAGGTTTGAGCTACTCTCTGTGGATCACCCCACTCAATGCATCCTCATTCTAGGAAGCAAGCGGGCTAGACAGTAAAACATCAGAGGCTGCTCCCAATGCTACACTCAGTGTTTCCAAAATTAGTAGACTTTATGGTCAGAAGAGACATTTAGAGCATCTAATCTAACCCGCTGCATATCATAGGCTTACTGTATAGTACAATAGTTACTCTTTGGGCACACACATTCCAGAAAGGCATCTAGTCTTCATTCAATGACATCAAGAGATGGAGAATCCACCACTTTCCCTTTTAGTGAGGGCCAGGGGGCTCCATTTCCCCTTCCACTAGCACCCCATTTACAGTGAGCCAGAGCAGTACCTGCAGCAGGGAGTGGGAGTTGCTGATGTCCACAGAGGCACAGCCCTTGCAGTGTCAACTTCCCACAAGGGGAGGTGAAGAGCACCCCCAGCAACACACACACACACACCACTCCTGGTGGTGGGAGGGGAACAAGAGAAAGCAAGGAGGGATGGAGGAAAAGGTAAAACGAAAAGGACAAACCCTAATGTCCCCAGTGATTCTACGGCACAAAATCCCAGGTGGGCTATACAATTCTGCCACTTTGAACTAGTGTTTTCCATGCCTAGAATTCAGCTGGCACCAGATGGATCAGACTGCAGACTGAGCAGGTTAAAAACCTCTCCAAGGTTCTTACCTTCTCAACAGGCACGTCTGTTTTCTAGTAAAATCAATAAAAGGAGAAACTCGAAAGAGGTTCCTCCTCGCACTCACATACTTGAACCCTAATACTCTCTGAGTCCTAAAAAGGGAGACCTCGAGAAGGAGACTTGCTAAAGCAAAGCCAAAGGGGTCTCTGAGGTTTCCCTGGCCCTGCGCTCCTGTCCTGCCTCGCTGATGTCAGCATCTCTCTCTCAGGTAACCACCTCCCTAACACCTTTGACCCATAGGCTGAGGTCCAGGATAAGGCCTTTGTGATATCACTGCCACACCCAACCAAACCCTAAAGTGCTAATGTCCTGCTACTGGCCTGACACTTTGAAGGTTTGAGCTACTCTCTGTGCATCACCCCACTCAATGCATCCTCATTCTAGGAAGCAAGCGGGCTAGACAGTAAAACATCAGAGGCTGCTCCCAATGCTACACTCAGTGTTTCCAAAATTAGTAGACTTTATGGTCAGAAGAGACATTTAGAGCATCTAATCTAACCCGCTGCATATCATAGGCTTACTGTATAGTACAATAGTTACTCTTTGGGCACACACATTCCAGAAAGGCATCTAGTCTTCATTCAATGACATCAAGAGATGGAGAATCCACCACTTTCCCTTTTAGTGAGGGCCAGGGGGCTCCATTTCCCCTTCCACTAGCTCCCCATTTACAGTGAGCCAGAGCAGTACCTGCAGCAGGGAGCGGGAGTTGCTGAAGGCCTCAGAGGAACAGCCCCTGCAGTGTCTCAGGCACCTGGCACAAGTGCCGGATGATGCGGAGCTGGTGCATCACTTTGGCCGTGACGTCCTCCTGCTGCAAGGGAACGAGAACCTGTCAGAGACTCAAAGGCCCCGAGGAATCACGGGGAATTAAGGGCACCTGGAACCAGCAGTATTTCCACCCACCACCTGCCCACCGCTGAGGGATGAATTCACCTCCTGAACGCCAGAATGGAGTCTTCTTGTCCTTTCTAGTATCCTCCAGTGCCAACCCCCGTCCTTGTAGGATTAGCTCCTGCTACCTCCCCCTCAGTGTTCTTCACAGCTGTTCCACCTCCAAACCAAACCTCAAGTTATCAGAACCCTCTTCTGCACCCCCAACTATGTTGGGCATCGAGGCGGCTCTAGCGGGGGGGGCAGGAGGGATTCTGCCAGAAGTGAAGTGGGTTGAGGGGAGGTTGAGATCTTGCCCCAAGTCATCCCAGACACTAATGCTAAGCCACAGGATGGCAGCATCTAGTGTAGTGGAGTCCAAGCACTATTTCAACCATACAGTTTTGGATGAACTCCCCACAAGGGGAGGTGAAGAGCACCCCCAGCAACACACACACAAACACACACACACACCACTCCTGGTGGTGAAAGGGGAACAGGAGAAAGGACAAAAGAAGTAAGAGATGAAGAGAAAGGAAGGAGGGATGGAGGAAAAGGTAAAACGAAAAGGACAAACCCTAATGTCCCCAGTGATTCTACCAGACAAAATCCCAGGGAGGGAATAAAATTCTGCCATCTTAAACTACTGTTTTCCATGCCTAGAATTCAGCTGGCACCAGATGGATCAGACTGAGCAGGTTCCAAAACCTCTTGGAGGCTCTTACCTTCTAAATAGGGACGTCTGTTTTCTAGTAAAATCCGTCAAAAGGAAAGGAGAAAACTCGAAAGAGGCTCCTGCTCACACTCACATACGTCAACCCTAACACTCTCTCAGTCCTCAAAGAGAGACCTCGAGAAGGAGACTTGCTGAAGCAAAGCCACAGGGTCTCTGAGGTTTCCCTGGCCCTGTGCTCCTGTCCTGCCAGGCTGATGTCAGCATCTCTCTCGGAGGTCACCACCTCCCTAACACCTTTGACCAATAGGCTGACGTCCTGCAAAAGGCCTTTGTGATATCACTGCCACACCCACCCTTCCCCAGAAGTGCTAATGTCCTGCTGCTGGCCTGACACTTTGAAGGTTTCAGCTACTCTCTGTGGATCACCCCACTCAATGCCTGTTCATTCTAGGAAGCAAGCCGGCTAGACGGTAAAACATCAGAGGCTGCTCCCAATGCTACACTCAGTGTTTCCAACATTAGGGGACTTTATGGCCAGAAGAGACCTTTAGAGCATCTCATCTAACCCCTTGCATACCATAGGCTTGCTGTATAGTACAATAGTTACTCTTTGGGCACACACATTCCAGAAAGGCATCTAGTCTTCCTTCAATGACGTCAAGAGATAGAGAATCCACCACTTTCCCTTTTAGTGAGTGCCAGGGGGCTCCATTACCCCTTCCACTAGCTCCCCATTTACAGTGAGCCAGAGCAGTACCTGCAGCAGGGAGCGGGAGTTGCTGATGGCCTCAGAGGCACAGCCCCTGCAGTGTCTCAGGAATCTGGCGCAAGTGCCGGATGATGCGGAGCTGGTGCATCACTTTTGGCCGTGACGTCCTCCTGCTGCAAGGGAACGAGAACCTGTCAGAGACTCAAACGCCCCGAGGAATCAGCGGGAATTAAGGGCACCTGGAACCAGCACTACTTCCACCCATCACCTGCCCACCACTGAGGGATAAATTCACCTCCTGAACCCCAGAATGGAGTCTTCTTGTCCTTTCTAGTAACCTCCAGTGCCAACCCCCCTCCTTGAAGGATGAGCTCCTGCTATCTCCCTCTCAGTGCCCTTGACAGCTGTTCCACCTCCAAACCACAGCTCAAGTTATTAGTACCTTTGGACACAGACTGGCTAACCTAGTGAGGAGGGCTTTAAACTAGGTTCGACGGGGACAGGTGAGCAAAGCCCACAGGTAAGTGGGGAACATGGAGACCGGGGAGATGGGTCAAAAACGAGAGGGAGTGTGGGCTATATTGTCAGAGAGAAAGGAGGGTCAGGACAAAACTGGGAGGAAAGATCAAACCAGTATCTTAGATGCCTATATACAAATGCGAGAAGTATGGGGAATAAGCAGGAAGAACTGGAAGTGCTAATAAATAAATACAACTATGACATTGTTGGCATCACTGAAACTTGGTGGGATAATACACATGATTGGAATGTTGGTGTGGATGGGTACAGCTTGCTCAGGAAGGATAGACAGGGGAAAAAGGGAGGAGGTGTTGCCTTGTATATTAAAAATGTACACACTTGGACTGAGGTAGAGATGGACATAGGAGACGGAAGTGTTGAGAGTCTCTGGGTTAGGCTAAAAGGGGTAAAAAACAAGGGAGATGTCATGCTAGGAGTCTACTACAGGCCACCTAACCAGGTGGAAGAGGTGGATGAGGCTTTTTTTAAGCAACTAACAAAATCATCCAAAGCCCAAGATTTGGTGGTGATGGGGGACTTCAACTATCCGGCTATATGTTGGGAAAATAACACAGCGGGGCACAGACTATCCAACAAATTCCTGGACTGCATTGGAGACAACTTTTTATTTCAGAAGGTTGAAAAAGCTACTGGGGGGAAGCTGTTCTAGACTTGATTTTAACAAATAGGGAGGAACTCGTTGAGAATTTGAAAGTAGAAGGCAGCCTGGGTGAAAGTGATCATGAAATCATAGAGTTTGCAATTCTAAGGAAGGGTAGAAGGGAGAACAGCAAAATAGAGACAATGGATTTCAGGAAGGCAGATTTTGGTAAGCTCAGAGAGCTGATAGGTAAGGTCCCATGGGAATCAAGACTGAGGGGAAAAACAACTGAGGAGAGTTGGCAGTTTTTCAAAGGGACACTATTAAGGGCCCAAAAGCAAGCTATTCCGCTGGTTAGGAAAGATAGAAAATGTGGCAAAAGACCACCTTGGCTTAACCATGAGATCTTGCATGATCTAAAAAATAAAAAGGAGTCATATCAAAAATGGAAACTGGGACAGATTACAAAGGATGAATATAGGCAAACAACACAGGAATGCAGGGGCAAGATTAGAAAGGCAAAGGCACAAAATGAGCTCAAACTAGCTACGGGAATAAAGGGAAACAAGAAGACTTTTTATCAATACATTAGAAGCAAGAGGAAGACCAAAGACAGGGTAGGCCCACTGCTTAGTGAAGAGGGAGAAACAGTAACAGGAAACTTGGAAATGGCGGAGATGCTTAATGACTTCTTTGTTTCGGTCTTCACCGAGAAGTCTGAAGGAATGCCTAACATAGTGAATGCTAATGGGAAGGGGGTAGCTTTAGCAGATAAAATAAAAAAAGAACAAGTTAAAAATCACTTAGAAAAGTTAGATGCCTGCAAGTCACCCGGGCCTGATGAAATGCATCCTAGAATACTCAAGGAGCTAATAGAGGAGGTATCTGAGCCTCTAGCTATTATCTTTGGAAAATCATGGGAGACGGGAGAGATTCCAGAAGACTGGAAAAGGGCAAATATAGTGCCCATCTATAAAAAGGGAAATAAAAACAACCCAGGAAACTACAGACCCCAGTGAGTTTAACTTCTGTGCCAGGGAAGATAATGGAGCAAGTAATTAAGGAAATCATCTGCAAACACTTGGAAGGTGGTAAGGTGATAGGGAACAGCCAGCATGGATTTGTGAAGAACAAATCATGTCAAACCAATCTGATAGCTTTCTTTGATAGGATAACGAGCCTTGTGGAGAAGGGTGAGGCTGTGGATGTGGTATACCTAGACTTTAGTAAGGCATTTGATACGGTCTCGCATGATATTCTTATTGATAAACTAGGCAAATACAATTTAGATGGGGCTACTATAAGGTGGGTGCATAACTGCCTGGATAACCGTACTCAGAGAGTTGTTATTAATAGTTCCCAATCCTGCTGGAAAGCCATAACGAGTGGGGTATCGCAGGGGTCTGTTTTGGGACCGGCGCTGTTCAATATCTTCATCAACGACTTAGATATTGGCATAGAAAGTACGCTTATTAAGTTTGCGGATGATACCAAACTGGGAGGGATTGCAACTGCTTTGGAGGACAGGGTCATCATTCAAAATGATCTGGACAAATTGGAGAAATGGTCTGAGTTAAACAGGATGAAGTTTAACAAAGACAAATGCAAAGTGCTCCACTTAGGAAGGAACAATCAGTTTCACACATACAGAATGGGAAGAGACTGTCTAGGAAGGAGTACGGCAGAAAGGGATCTAGGGGTTATAGTGGACCACAAGCTAAATATGAGTCAACAGTGTGATGCTCTTGCAAAAAAAGCAAACCTGATTCTGGGATGTATTAACAGGTGTGTTGTGAGCAAGACACGAGAAGTCATTCTTCCGCTCTACTCTGCTCTGGTTAGGCCTCAGCTGGAGTATTGTGTCCAGTTCTGGGCACCGCATTTTAAAAAAGATGTGGAGAAATTGGAAAGGGTCCAGAGAAGAGCAACAAGAATGATTAAAGGTCTTGAGAACATGACCTATGAAGGAAGGCTGAAAGAATTGGCTTTGTTTAGTTTGGAAAAGAGAAGACTGAGAGGAGACATGATAGCAGTTTTCAGGTATTTAAAAGGGTGTCATAAGGAGGAGGGAGAAAACTTGTTCACCTTAGCCTCTAAGGATAGAACCAGAAGCAATGGGTTTAAAGTGCAGCAAGGGAGGTCTAGGTTGGACATTAGGAAAAAGTTCCTAACTGTCAGGGTGGTTAAACACTGGAATACATTGCCGAGGGAGGTTGTGGAATCTCCATCTCTTGAGATATTTAAAAGTAGGTTAGATAAATGTCTATCAGGGATGGTCTAGATGGTATTTGGTCCTGCCACGCGGGCAGGGGACTGGACTCGATGACCTCTCGAGGTCCCTTCCAGTCCGATAATCTATGAATGTATGAAAAAAACACTGTTCTCCACCCCCACCCAGGTTGGCCAGGGAGGCGGCTCTAGCAGGTGGGGCAGGAGGGATTCTGGCAGCAGTGAAGTGGGTTGCGGGGAAGTTGAGATCTTGACCCAAGTCATCCCAGACACTAATGCTAAGCCACAGGATGGCAGCATCTAGTGTCAGTGGAGTCCAAACACTATTTCAACCCCACAGTTTTCGAGGAACAGGAGAAAGGACAAAAGAAGTAAGAGACGAAGAGAAAGGAAGGAGGGATGGAGGAAAAGGTAAAACAAAAAGGACAAACCCTAATGTCCCCAGTGATTCTACGGCACAAAATCCAAGGGATGGAATAAAATTCTGCCATCTTAAACTACTGTTTTCCATGCCTAGAATTCAGCTGGCACCACGTGGATCAGACTGAGCAGCTGCCAAAACCTCTTGGAGGCTCTTACCTTCTAAACAGGGACGTCTGTTTTCTAGTAAAATCAGTAAAAGGAAAGGAGAAAACTCGAAAGAGGCTCCTGCACGCACTCACGTACGTGAACCCTAATACTCTCTCAGTCCTCAAAGAAAGACCCCGAGAAGGAGACTTGCTGAAGCAAAGCCACAGGGTCTCTGAGGTTTCCCTGGCCCTGTGCTCCTTTCCTGCCAGGCTGATGTCAGCATCTCTCTCTGAGGTCACCACCTCCCTAACACATTTGACCAATAAGCTGACATCCTGCAAAAGGCCTTTGTGATGTCACTGCCACACCCAACCAAACCCTGAAGTGCTAATGTCCTGCTGCTGGCCTGACACTTTGAAGGTTTGAGGTTGTCATAACTATAAAGGGAAGGGTAACAGCTGTCCTGTGTACAGTACTATAAAATCCTCCTAGCCAGAGACTCCAAAATCCTTTTCCCTCTAAAGGGTTAAGAAGCTCAGGTAACCTGGCTGGCATCTGACCTAAAGGACCAATAAGGGGACAAGATACTTTCAAATCTTGGGGAGGGGAAGGCTTTTGTTTGTGTTCTTTGTTTGTGTGGGTGTTCGCCCTCGGGACTGAGAGGGACCAGACATCAATCCAGGTTCTCCACATCTTTCTAAACAAGTCTCTCCTATTTCAAACAAGGCGCGTTAGTTTTCCTTTGTTTTCTCAACTTGTAAATGTACCTTTTACTAGAGTGTTTATCTTTGTTTGCTGTACTTTGAACCTAAGACTAGAGGGGAGTCCTCTGAGCTCTTTAAGTTTGATTACCCTGTAAGGTTAATTTCCATACTGATTTTACAGAGATGATTTTTACCTTTTTCTTTAATTAAAAGCCTTATTTTTAAGAACCTGATTGATTTTTCCTTGTTTTAAGATCCAAGGAGTTTGGATCTTGATTCACCAGGAGTTGGTGGGAGGAAGGAGGGGAATGGTTAATTTCTCCTTCTTTTAGATCCAAGGGGGTTGGATCTGTATTCACCAGGGAATTGGTGAAAGGTTTCTCAAGGCTACCCAGGGGAGGAAATTAGCCTTGGGATGGTGGTTAAGCTTAGAAGTTTTCATGCAGGCCCCTACATTTGTACCCTAAACTTCAAAGTGGGGATACAGCCTTGACACAGGTACTCTCTGTGGATCACCCCACTCAATGCGTCTTCATTCTAGGAAGCAAGCCGGCTAGACAGTAAAACATCACAGGCTGCTCCCAATACTACACTCAGTGTTTCCAAAATTTGTAGACTTTATGGCCACAAGAGACCTTTAGAGCATCTCATCTAAGCCCCTGCATATCATACGCTTCCTGTATAGTACAATAGTTACTTTTTGGGCACACACATTCCAGAAAGGCATCTAGTCTTCATTCAATGACATCAAGAGATGGAGAATCCACCACTTTCCCTTTTAGTGAGTGCCAGGGGGCTCCATTTCCCCTTCCACTAGTTGCCCATTTACAGTGAGACAGAGCAGTACCTGCAGCAGGGAGCGGGAGTTGCTGAAAGACTCAGAGGAACAACCCATGCAGTGTCTCAGGCACCTGGCGCAAGTGGCGGATGATGCGGGTGCATCACTTTTGCCGTGACGTCCTCCTGCTGCAAGGGAACGAGAACCTGTCAGAGACTCAAACGCCCCGAGGAATCAGGGGGAATTAAGGACACCGGGAACCAGCAGTATTTCCACTCAGCACCTGCCCACCACTGAGGGATGAATTCACCTCCTGAACCCCAGAATGGAGTCTTCTTGTCCTTTCTAGTAACCTCCAGTGCCAAATCCCCTCCTTGAAGGGTGAGCTGCTGCTACCTCCCTCTCAGTGCCCTTGACAGATGTTCCACCACCAAACCACAGCTCAAGTTATCAGAACCCTCTTCTGCACCCCCACCCAGGTTGGCCAGAGAGGCGGCTCTAGCAGGGGTGGCAGGAGGGATTCTGCCAGCAGTGAAGTGGGTTCCGGGGAGGTTGAGATCTTGCCCCAAGTCATCCCAGACACCAATGCTAATCCACACGATGGCAGCATCTAGTGTCCGTGGAGTCCAAGCACTATTTCAACCACACAGGTTTGGATGAACTCCCCACAAAGGGAGGTGAAGAGCACCCCCAGCAACACACAAACACACACACACACACAAACCACTCCCGGTGGTGGGAGGGGAACAGGAGAAAGGACAAAAGAAGTAAGAGATGAAGAGAAAGGAAGGAGGGAGGGAGGAAAAGGTAAAACGAAAAGGACAAACACTAATGTCCCCAGTGATTCTACGGGACAAAATCCCAGGGAGGGAATAAAATTCTGCCACCTTGAACTAGTGTTTTCCATGCTTAGAATTCAGCTGGCACCAGGTGGATCAGACTGAACAGGATACAAACCTCTCCGAGGCACTTACTTTCCTCAAAGAGAGACCTCAAGGAGGAGACTTGCTGAAGCAAAGCCAGAGGGGTCTCTGAGGTTTCCCTGGCCCTCATGTCAGCATCTCTCTCTGATGTCAGCATCTCTCTCTGAGGTCACCACCTCCCTAACACATTTGACCAATAAGCTGACGTCCTGCAAAAGGCCTTTGTGATGTCACTGCCACACCCAACCAAACCCTGAAGTGCTAATGTCCTCCTGCTGGCCTGACACTTTGAAGGTTTGAGCTACACTGTGTGAATCACCCCACTCAATGGGTCTTCATTCTAGGAAGCAAGCCGGCTAGACAATAAAACATCAGAGGCTGCTCCCAATGCTACACTCCGTGTTTCCAAAATTACTACACTTTATGGCCAGAAGAGACCTTTAGAGCATCTCATCTAAGCCCCTGCATATCATGGGCTTCCTGTATAGTACAATAGTTACTTTTTGGGTACAAACATTCCAGAAAGGTATCTAGTCTAAATTAAATGACATTAAGAGATGGAGAATCCATCACTTTCCCTTTTAGTGAGTGCCAGGGGGCTCCATTTCCCCTTCCACTAGCTCCCCATTTACAGTGAGCCAGAGCAGTACCTGCAGCAGGGAGCGGGAGTTCCTGAAGGCCTCAGAGGCGCAGCCCCTGCAGTGTCTCAGGCACGTGGCGTAAGTGCAGGATGATGCGGAGCTGGTGCATCATTTTGGCCGTGACGTCCTCCTGCTGCAAGGGAACGAGAACCTGTCAGAGACTCAAACGCCCCGAGGAATCAGGGGGAATTAAGGGAACCTGGAACCAGCAGCATTTCCACCCAGCACCTGCCCATCAATGAGAGATGAATTCACCTCCTGAACCCCAAAATGGAGTCTTCTTGTCCTTTCTAGTAACCTCCAGAGCCAACCCCCCTCCTTTTAGGGTGAGCTCCTGCTACCTCCTGCTCAGTGCCCTTCACAGATATTCCACCTCCAAACCACAGCTCAAGTCATCAGAACCCTCTTCTCCACCCCGACACAGGTTGGGCTGGGAGGCGGCTCTAACAGGGTGTGCAGGAGGGATTCTGACAGCAGTGAAGTAGGTTGCAGGGAGGTTGAGATCTTGACCCAAGTCATCCCAGACACTAATGCTAAGTCACACAATGGCAGCATCTACTGTCAGTGGAGTCCAAGCACTATTTCAACCCCACAGTTTTGGATCAACTCCCCACAAGGGGAGGAGAAGAGAACCATCACCACACACACACACACACACACACACACACCCCACTCCTGGTGGTGTGAGGGGAACAAGAGAAAGGACAAAAGAAGTAAGAGATGAAGAGAAAGGAAGGAGGGATGGAGGAAAAGGTAAATGGAAAAGGACAAACCCTAATGTCGCCATGTCGGACATCAGGAATGGTAACATACATAAGCCAGTATGTGAACACTTCCATCTCCCTGGTCATTCTATTACAGATTTAAAAGTCACTATCATTGAACAAAAAAAACTTCAGAAACAGACTTCAAAGAGAAACAGCAGAACTAAAATTCATTTGCAAATTCAACACCATTAATCTGGGCTTGAATAGGGACTGGGAGTGGCTGGCTCACTACAGAAGCAGCTTTTCCTCTCCTGGAATTGACACCTCCTCATCTATTATTTGGAGTGGACTACATCCACCCTGATTTTTGAATTGGCCCTGTCAACACTGGTTCTCCACTTGTGAAGTAACTCCCTGCTCTCCATGTGTCAGTATAGAATGCCTGCATCTGTAACTTTCACTCTATGCATCCGAAGAAGTGAGGTTTTTACTCATGAAAGCTTATGCCCAAATAAATCTGTTAGTCTTTAAGGTGCCACCAGACTCCTTGTTGTTTTTGTAGATACAGACTAACATGGCTACCCCCTGATACTTGACACCATGCAAGGCACTAAATTTAGCCGTATGGAGTGGAAATCCATCAACCTCAACAAAAAACTTGCACAGATACAGACAGACATCATCTTCCTCTCCAAATGCAAACAGATGGACATCATACCAAAAGGACGGAAGGTAAAAAATCCATTGCAATCAACATACTACACTGAGTATGGTGAGAGATTGTGCCACACACTCTCTCAAAGAAACTGAGGAACCACCTGATCAGCATCCTGTACAGCAGACAGGAGAAGATCAAGAATGAGCTCTCAGAACTGGAGACTCTCATACAATACCAGCCTTCTACACAAACTTCCACGTGGCTGGACTTTACAAAAATGAGACAAGCCATTTACAATGCACACTTCACTTCTCTACAGAGGAAAAAGGACTGTAAGTTATCTAAACTAATACCTGCCACTAGGGGCTATAACAATGGTACCCTCAACTCATCTAACAACATTGTCAATCTTTCCAACCACACGCTTAGCCCAGCAAAAGAGTCTGTCCTATCTCGGGGACTCTCTTTCTGTCCCACCGTCCCCACGAACATGATACAGTTCTGCGGTGATCTGGAAGCCTACTTTCCTCGTCTCCGACTCAAGGAATATTTTCAACGCACCACTGAACAGTGCACTGACCCACAGGAACCCTCCTACCAACACTACAAAAAGAAGAATTCTGCGTGGACTCCTCCTGACGGTCGAAATGACAGACTGGACCTCTACATAGAGTGTTTCCGCAGACGTGCACAGGCTGAAATTGTGGACAAACAACATCACTTGTCCCATAACCTCAGCCGTACAGAACGCAATGCCATCCACAGCCTCAGAAACAACTCTGACATTATCATCAAAGGGGCTGACAAAGGAGGTGCTGTAGTCATAATGAACAGGTCAGATTATGAACAGGAGGCTGCCAGGCAACTCTCCAAGACCACATTCTACAGGCCACTATCCTCTCATCCCACTGAGGAATACCAAAAGAAACTACACCATCTGCTCAAGAAACTCCCAGCTACAGTACGGGAACAAATCTACATGGACACACCCCCAGAACCCCGACCAGGGGTATTCTATCTGCTACCCAAGATCCATAAACCCGGAAACCCTGGACGCCCCATCATCTCAGGCATTGGCACTCTGACGGCAGGATTATCTGGCTATTTGGCCTCTCTCCTCAGGCCCTATGCTACCAGCACTCCCAGCTATCTTCGAGACACCACCAACTTCCTGAGGAAACTACAATGCATTGATGTTCTTCCTGGAAACACCATCCTGGCCACCATGCATGTAGAAGCACTTTATACCAATATTCTACATGAGGATGGACTACAAGCTGTCAGGAACAGTATCCCTGATGAGGCCACAGCAAGCCTGGTGGCTGAGCTTTGTGACTTTGTCCTCACCCACAACCACTTCAGATTTGGGGACAACTTATACCTTCAAGTCAGTGGCACTGCTATGGGTACTCGCATGGCCCCACAGTATGCCAACATTTTTATGGCTGACTTAGAACAACGCTTCCTCAGCTCTCGTCCCCTAGTGCCCCTCCTCTACTTGCGCTACATTGACGACATCTTCATCATATGGACCCACGGAAAGGAGGCCCTTGAAGAATTCCACCTGGACTTCAACAATTTCCACCCCACCATCAACCTCAGCCTGGACCAGTCCACACAAGAGATCCACTTCCTGGACACTACAGTACAAATAAGTCATGGTCACATAAACACCACCCTATACCGGAAACCTACTGACCGCTATACGTACCTACATGCCTCCGGCTTCCATCCAAGACACATCACACGATCCATTGTCTACAGCCAAGCCCTAAGATACAACCGAATTTGCTCCAACCCCTCAGACAGAGACAAACACCTACAAGATCTTTATCAAGCATTCGTAAAACTACAATACCCACCTGGGGAAGTGAGGAAACAGATTGACAGAGCAAGACGGGTACCCAGAAATCACCTACTACAGGACAGGCCCAACAAGGACAATAACAGAACACCACTGGCCATCACATACAGCCCCCAGCTAAAACCTCTCCAGCGCATTATCCACGATCTACAACCTATCCTGGAAAATGATCCCTCACTCTCACAGACCTTGGGAGGCAGGCCAGTCCTCGCTTACAGACAACCCCCCAACCTGAAGCAAATACTCACCAGCAACTACACACCACACCAAAGAAACACCAACCCAGGAACCTATCCCCGTAGCAAACCTCGTTGCCTACTCTGTCCCCATATCTACTCTGGCAACAGCATCAGAGGACCCAACCACATCAGCCACACCATCAGGGACTCATTCACCTGCACATCCACTAATGTCATATATGCCATCATGTGCCAGCAATGCCCCTCTCCCATGTACATTGGCCAAACCGGACAGTCCCTCCGCAAAAGAATAAATGGACACAAATCGGACATCAGGAGTGGTAACATACATAAGCCAGTATGTGAACACTTCAATCTCCCTGGTCATTCTATTACAGATTTAAAAGTCACTATCATTGAACAAAAAAACTTCAGAAACAGACTTCAAAGAGAAACAGCAGAACTAAAATTCATTTGCAAATTCAACACCATTAATCTGGGCTTGAATAGGGACTGGGAGTGGCTGGCTCACTACAGAAGCAGCTTTTCCTCTCCTGGAATTGACACCTCCTCATCTATTATTTGGAGTGGACTACATCCACCCTGATTTTTGAATTGGCCCTGTCAACACTGGTTCTCCACTTGTGAAGTAACTCCCTGCTCTCCATGTGTCAGTATATAATGCCTGCATCTGTAACTTTCACTCTATGCATCCGAAGAAGTGAGGTTTTTACTCACGAAAGCTTATGCCCAAATAAATCTGTTAGTCTTTAAGGTGCCACCAGACTCCTTGTTGTTTTCCTAATATCCCCAGTGATTCTACGGGACAAAATCCCAGGGAGGGAATAAAATTCTGCCACCTTAAACTAGTGTTTTCCATGCCTAGAATTCAGATGGCACCAGGTGGATCAGACTGAACAGGTTACAAACCTCTCCGAGGCACTTACTTTCTCAACAGGGACTTCTGTTTTCTAGTAAAATGGGTAAAAGGAAAGGAGAAAACTCAAAAGAGGCTCCTGCTCACACTCACATATGTGAACCCTAATACTCTCTCAGTCCTCAAAGAGAGCTCGAGAAGGAGACTTGCTGAAGCAAAGCCACAGGGGTCTCTGAGGTTTCCCTGGCCCTGCGCCCCTGTTTTGCCTGGCTGATGTGAGCATCTCTCTCTGAGGTCACCACCTCCCTAACAACTTTGACCAATAGGCTGAGCTCCTGCAAAAGGACTTTGTGATGTCACTGCCACACCCACCCATCCCCTGAAGTGCTAATGTCCTGCTGCTGGCCTGACACTTTGAAGGTTTGAGCTACTCTCTGTGGATCACCCCACTCAATGCGTCTTCATTCTAGGAAGCAAGCCGGTTAGACAGTAAAACATTAGAGGCTGCTCCCAATGCTACACTCAGTGTTTCCAAAATTAATACACTTTATGGCCAGAAGAGACCTTTAGAGCATCTCATCTAACGCCCTGCATATCATAGGCTTCCTGTATAGGACAATAGTAACTTCTTGGGCACAAACATTCCAGAAAGGCATCTAGTTTCATTCAATGACTTCAAGAGATGGAGAATCCACCACTTTCCCTTTCACTGAGTGCCAGGGGGCTCCATTTCCCCTTCCACTAGCTCCCCATTTACAGTGAGCCAGAGCAGTACCTGCAACAGGGAGCGGGAGTTGCTGAAGGCCTCAGAGGCACAACCCCTGCAGTGTCTCTGGCACCTGGCGCAAGTGATGGATGATGCGGAGCTGGTGCCTCACTTTGGCCGTGACGCCCTCCTGCAGCAAGGGAATGAGACCCAGTCAGACTCAAACGCCCCGAGGAATCAGGGGGAATTAAGGGCATCTGGAACCAGCAGTATTTCCACTCAGCACCTGCCCAACACTGAGGGATAAATTCACCTCCTGAAACCCAGAATGGAGTCTTCTTGTCCTTTCTAGTAACCTCCAGTGCCAATCCCCCTCCTTCTAGGGTGAGCTCCTGCTACCTCCCCCTCAGTGTCCTTGACAGCTGTTCCACCTCCAAACCACAGCTTAAGTCATCAGAAACCTCTTCTAGACCCCCACCAAGGTTGGGCTGGGAGGCGGGTCTAGCAGTGGGGGCAGGAGGGATTCTGGCAGCAGTGAAGTGGGTTGCGGGGAGGTTGAGATCTTGCCCAAGTCATCCGAGACACTAACGCTAAGCCACAGGATGGCAGCATCTAGTGTCTGTGGAGTCCAAGCACTATTTCAACCCCACAGTTTTGGATGAACTTCCCACAAGAGGAGGTGAAGATCACCCCCAGCAACACACACACACACACACACACACACACCACTCCTGGTGGTGGGAGGGGAACAGGAGAAAGGACAAAAGAAGTAAGAGATGAAGAGAAAGGAAGGAGGGATGGTGGAAAAGGTAAAACGAAAAGGACAAACCCTAATGTCCCCAGTGATTCCACGGGACAAAATCCCGTGTGGACTACAAAATTCTGTCACCTTGAACTAGTGTTTTCCATGCCTAGAATTCAACGGGCACCAGGTGGATCAGACTGAGCAGGTTCAAAAACCTCTTGGAGGCTCTTAGCTTCTAAACAGGGACGTCTGTTTTCTAGTAAAATCAGTAAAAGGGAAGGAGAAAACTCGAAAGAGGCTCCTGCTCGCACTCACATACGTGAACCCTAATACTCTCTCAGTCCTCAAAGAGAGACCTCGAGAAGGAGACTTGCTAAAGCAAAGCCACAGGGGTCTCTGAGGTTTCCCTGGCCCTGCGCCCCTGACTGATGTCAGCATCTCTCTCTGAGGTCACCACCTCCCTAACACCTTTGACCAATACGCTGAGATACTGCATGTAGCGGGGCGGCCTGGCTCCCAGGCGCCCCAGGAAGTCAAGGCCACCGCGGCCTGTCCCCACCCCCCGGAAGTCAAGGGGCGGGACAGGAAGTATAAAGGCCAAGCCACAGCGCTCAGTAGCTGGCCGGCAGCGGGAGAGGACAGATGCTGGTGCCCGAGCTCCTGCGGACCTGAGCCTGCCGAGAGCCCGGTATCCTGAGGAACGGTCTGAGCTTCCCCCGCCAAGGGCCCAGAGGGAGTGACAGACCTACCTGCTGCTCGGGGCCCGGAGGAGCCCATGATCTGCGACCCAGCAGACGGAACTCAGGAGGAACAGGTACCCATGGAGGAGGAGATGGGAAGTGGCCCGGGGATAGCAGACCCCGAACCCATGTCAGTGTGTTGCGGTCAGGATCCCCACTGACTGCGCGGCAGACGGACTGCTGCGGATAGGGCCCCGGGCTGGAACACAGTGGAGTGGGTGGGCCTGTGTTCCCCCCTGCCACCCCGTGCTGGGTGGCAGTCTCTCCTCCTCCTTGTCCAAGGGGCCTGGGCCTCTGACTGACTATTGGTTTGCTGCCCCGCCCTGACCTAGGGCCTGGGCTAACCCAAACTGACCCAGCTCCTGCTACAAGGCCTGGGCCGCTGACTGACTACTGGTTTGTTCCCCGCCCTGACCCAGGGCCGGAGCTGTTGATTGTGTGCTCAGTCCCTGCATAAGGGCCTGAGCTCTGAACTGTTGATTGTGTGCTCAGTCCCTGCATAAGGGCCTGAGCTCTGAACTGTTGATTGTGTGCTCAGTCCCTGCACAAAGGCCTGAGCGCCGAACTGCTAATTGTGTGCTCAGCCGCTACCCAAAGGTCTGGGCCCGAACTGTTATTCGCTTTGTAGCGGGGTGGCCTGGCTCCCAGGTACCCCAGGAAGGGACGAGCCCCACCCCGGAACTACTACACTGCAAAAGGCCTTTGTGATGTCACTGCCACACCCACCCATCCCCTGAAGTGCTAATGTCCTGCTGCTGGCCTGACACTTTGAAGGTTTCAGCTACTCTCTGTGGATCACCCCACTCGATGCGTCTTCATTCTAGGAAGCAAGCCGGCTAGACAGTAAAGCATCAGAGGCTGCTCCCAATGCTACACTCAGTGTTTCCAAAATTACTACACTTTATGGCCAGAAGAGACCTTTAGAACATCTCATCTAACCCCCTGCATATCATAGGCTTCCTGTATAGTACAATAGGTACTTTTTGGGCACACACATTCCAGAAAGGCATCTAGTCTTCATGAAATGACATCAAGAGATGGAGAATCCACCACTTTCCCTTTTACTGAGTGCCAGGGGGCTCCATTTCCCCTTCCACTAGCTCGTCATTTACAGTGAGCCAGAGCAGTACCTGCAGCAGGGAGCGGGAGTTGCTGATGGCCTCAGAGGCACAGCCCCTGCAGTGTCTAAGGCACCTGGCACAAGTGCCGGATGATGCAGAGCTGGTGCATCACTCTGGCCATGACGTCCTCCTGCTGCAAGGGAACGAGAACCTGTCAAAGACTCAAACGCCCCGAGGAATCAGGGGGAATTAAGGGCATCTGGAACCAGCAGTATTTCCACCCAGCACCTCCCCACCACTGAGGGATGAATTCACCTCCTGAACCCCAGAATGGAGTCTTCTTGTCCTTTCTAGTAACCTCCAGTGCCAACCCCCCTCCTTGAAGGATGAGATCCTGCTACTTCCCCCTCAGTGCCCTTGACAGCTGTTCCACCTCCAAACCACAGCTCAAGTTATCAGAACCCTCTTCTCCACCCCCACCCAGGTTGGGCAGGGAGGCGGCTCTAGCAGGGGGGGCAGGAGGGATTCTGCCAGCAGTGAAGTGGGTTGCGGGGAGGTTGAGATCTTGCCCCAATCATCCCAGACACTAATGCTAAGCCACAGGATGGCAGCATCTAGTGTCATTGGAGTTCAAGCACTATTTCAACCTCACAGTTTTGGATCAATTTCCCACAAGGGGAGGTGAAGAGCACCCCCAGCAACACACACACACACACACACACACCCCACTCCTGGTGGTGGCAGGTGAACAGGAGAAAGGACAAAAGAAGTAAGAGATGAAGAGAAAGGAAGGAGGGATGGAGGAAAAGGTAAAACGAAAATGACAAACACTAATGTCCCCTGTGATTCTACGGGACAAAATCCCACAGAGGGAATAAAATTCTGCCACCTTAACCTAGTGTTTTCCATGCCTAGAATTCAGCTGGCACCAGATGGATCAGACTGAGCAGGTTCCAAAACCTCTTGGAGGCTCTTACCTTCTAAATAGGGACGTCTGTTTTCTAGTAAAATCCGTCAAAGGAAAGGAGAAAACTCCAAAGAGGCTCCTGCTCGCACTCACACATGTGAACACTAATACTCTCTCAGTCCTCAAAGAGAGACCTCGAGAAGGAGACTTGCTGAAGCAATAACAGACACTTGGTGGGATAACTCGCATGACTGGAGTACTGTCATGGATGGATATAAACTGTTCAGGAAGGACAGGCAGGGCAGAAAAGGTGGGGGAGTTGCATTGTATGTAAGAGAGGAGTATGAGTGCTCAGAGGTCCGGTATGAAACTGTAGAAAAACCTGAGAGTCTCTGGATAAAGTTGAGAAGTGTGAGCAACAAGGGGGATGTCACGGTTGGAGTCTGGTATAGACCACCAGACCAGGGGGATGAGGTGGACGAGGCTTTCTTCTGGCAACTAGCAGAAGTTGCTAGATCGCAGGCCCTGGTTCTCATGGGAGACTTTAATCACCCTGATATCTGCTAGGAGAGCAATACAGCGGTGCACAGACAATCCAGGAAGTTTTTGGAAAGTGTAGGGCACAATTTCCTGGTGCAAGTGCTGGAGGAACCAACTAGGGGCAGAGCTTTTCTCGACCTGCTGCTCACAAACAGGGAAGAATTAGTAGGGGAAGCAAAAGTGGATGGGAACCTGGGAGGCAGTGACCATGAGATGGTCGAGTTCAGGATCCTGACACAAGGAAGAAAGGAGAGCAGCAGAATACGGACCCTGGACTTCAGAAAAGCAGACTTTGACTCCCTCAGGGAACAGATGGGCAGGATCCCCTGGGAGAATAACATGAAGGGCAAAGGGGTCCAGGAGAGCTGGCTGTATTTTAAAGAATCCTTATTGCGGTTGCAGGAACAAACCATCCCGATGTGTAGAAAGAATAGTAAATATGGCAGGCCACCAGCTTGGCTAAACAGTGAAATCCTTGCTGATCTTAAACGCAAAAAAGAAGCTTACAAGAAGTGGAAGATTGGAGAAATGACCAGGGAGGAGTATAAAAATATTGCTCAGGCATGCAGGAGTGAAATCAGGAAGGCCAAATCACACTTGGAGTTGCAGCTAGCAAGAGATGTTAAGAGTAACAAGAAGGGTTTCTTCAGGTATGTTAGCAACAAGAAGAAAGTCAAGGAAAGTGTGGGCCCCTTACTGAATGAGGGAGGCAACCTAGTGACTGAGGATGTGGAAAAAGCTAATGTACTCAATGCTTTTTTTGCCTCTGTCTTCACGAACAAGGTCAGCTCCCAGACTGCTGCACTGGGCAGCACAATATGGGGAGAAGGTGACCAGCCCTCTGTGGAGAAAGAAGTGGTTCGGGACTATTTAGAAAAACTGGACGTGCACAACTCCATGGGGCTGGATGCGCTGCATCCGAGGGTGCTAAAGGACTTGGCGGATGAGATTGCACAGCCATTAGCCATTATTTTTGAAAACTCATGGCGATCGAGGGAGGTCCCGGATGACTGGAAAAAGGCTAATGTAGTGCCCATCTTTAAAAAAGGGAAGGAGGAGGATCCGGGGAACTACAGGCCAGTCAGCCTCACCTCAGTCCCTGGAAAAATCATGGAGCAGGTCCTCAAGGAATCAATGATGAAACACTTAGAGGAGAGGAAAGTGATCAGGAACAGTCAGCATGGATTCACCAAGGGCAAGTCGTGCCTGACTAACCTAATTGCCTTCTATGATGAGATAACTGGCTCTGTGGATGAGGGGAAAGCAGTGGATGTGTTATTCCTTGACTTTAGCAAAGCTTTTGATACGCTCTCCCACAGTATTCTTGCCACCAAGTTAAAGAAGTATGGGCTGGATGAATGGACTGTAAGGTGGATAGAAAGCTGGCTGGATCGTCGGGCTCAACGGGTAGTGATCAATGGCTCCATGTCTAGTTGGCAGCCGGTTTCAAGCGGAGTAGTGCCCCAAGGGTCGGTCCTGGGGCCGGTTTTGTTTAATATCTTTATTAATGATCTGGAGGATGGTGTGGACTGCACTCTCAGCAAGTTTGCAGATGACACTAAACTAGGAGGCGTGGTAGATACGCTAGAGGGTAGGGATCGGATACAGAGGGACCTAGACAAATTAGAGGATTGGGCCAAAAAAAACCTGATGAAGTTCAACAAGGACAAGTGCAGAGTCCTGCACTTAGGACGGAAGAATCCCATGCACTGCTACAGACTAGGGACCGAATGGCTAGGTAGCAGTTCTGCAGAAAAGGACCTAGGGGTCACAGTGGACGAGAAGCTGGATATGAGTCAACAGTGTGCTCTTGTGGCCAAGAAGGCTAACGGCATTTTGGGCTGTATAAGTAGGGGCATTGCCAGCAGATCGAGGAACGTGATCGTTCCCCTTTATTCGACATTGGTGAGGCCTCATCTGGAATACTGTGTCCAGTTTTGGGCCTGTGGAAGCAGAGAAAGAGCTCACAGGAAGGGGATGCAATGCATGACAGTTCGTTAGCAAGAGTTAGGCTAACTGTAACCCTAATAACGCGAGATTTGTAGAAGCGAGGAATGTGTGAGGCGGGTGAGAAAGAACTGTGTAAGAAGTCATTATGACCTGGTATAGATAAGGTGTAGAAGACCTTGTGTAGATAAGGTATAGAAAATATTCTATGTTGGCAAGAGTCAAAACAAGTGAAGAAATGAGATATCAAGATGGCCTATGTATAAACAAAACGCAGCTGTCCCTCGTTATTTCTGTAATGAAAGGTATAAATGCTTGCTGTAATTAGTTACCTGGGAGAGACCTGCTTAGCTCTCTCCCTCTGGGCAATTGTGAGCGTTAATAAAGCATCTGACTTGCTGTACCTAAACAAATAGTGAGAACTCTGTTTTTCTCCGACAGGCCCCACACTACAAGAAGGATGTGGAAAAATTGGAAAGAGTCCAGTGGAGAGCAACAAAAATGATTAGGGGTCTGGAGCACATGACTTATGAGGAGAGGCTGAGGGAACTGGGATTGTTTAGTCTCCAGAAGAGAAGAATGAGGGGGGATTTGATAGCAGCCTTCAACTACGTGAAGGGGGGTTCCAAAGAGGATGGAGCTCGGTTGTTCTCAGTGGTGGCAGATGACAGAACAAGGAGCAATGGTCTCAAGTTGCAGTGGGGGAGGTCCAGGTTGGATATTAGGAAACACTATTTCACAAGGAGGGTGGTGAAGCACTAGAATGCGTTAACTAGGGAGGTGGTGGAGTCTCCTTCCTTGGAGGTTTTTAAGGCCCGGCTTGACAAAGCCCTGGATGGGATGATTTAGTTGGGAATTGGTCCTGCTTTGAGGACGGGGTTGGAGTAGATGACCTCTTGAGGTCCCTTCCAACCCTGATATTCTATGATTCTATGATTCTATGAAAGTCACAAGGAGTTTGGATCTTGATTCACCAGGAGTTGGTGGGAGGAAGGAGGGGGGATGGTTTATTTCTCCTTGTTTTAAGATCCAAGGGGTTTGGATCTGTATTCACCAGGGAATTGCTGAAAGGTTTCTCAAGGCTACCCAGGGGAGGAAATTAGCCTTGGGATGGTGGTTAAGCTTAGAGGTTTTCATGCAGGCCCCTACATTTGTACCCTAAACTTCAAAGCGGGGATACAGCCTTGACACAGGTACTCTCTGTGGATCACCCCACTCAATGCGTCTTCATTCTAGGAAGCAAGCCGGCTAGACAGTAAAACATCACAGGCTGCTCCCAATACTACACTCAGTGTTTCCAAAATTATTACACTTTATGGCCAAAAGAGACCTTTAGAGCATCTCATCTAAGCCCCTGCATATCATGGGCTTCCTGTATAGTACAATAGTTACTTTTTGGGCACAAACATTCCAGAAAGGTATCTAGTCTTCATTCAATGACAATAAGAGATGGAGAATCCATCACTTTCCCTTTTAGTGAGTGCCAGGGGGCTCCATTTCCCCTTCCACTAGCTCCCCATTTACAGTGAGCCAGAGCAGTACCTGCAGCAGGGAGCGGGAGTTGCTGATGGCCTCAGAGGCACAGCCCCTGCAGTGTCTCAGGAATCTGGCGCAAGTGCCGGATGATGCGCAGCCGGTGCATCACTTTTGGCCGTGACGTCCTCCTGCTGCAAGGGAACGAGAACCTGTCAGAGACTCAAACGCCCCGAGGAATCAGGGGGAATTAAGGGAACCTGGAAACAGCAGTATTTCCACCCAGCACCTGCCCATCAATGAGAGATGAATTCACCTCCTGAACCCCAAAATGGAGTCTTCAGGTTGGGCTGGGAGGCGGCTCTAACAGGGTGTGCAGGAGGGATTCTGACAGCAGTGAAGTGGGTTGCAGGGAGGTTGAGATCTGGACCCAAGTCATCCCAGACACTAATGCTAAGTCACACAATGGCAGCATCTACTGTCAGTGGGGTCCAAGCACTATTTCAACCCCACAGTTTTGGATCAACTCCCCACAAGGGGAGGAGAAGAGAACCATCAGCACCACACACACACACACACACACACACACACCACTCCTGGTGGTGTGAGGGGAACAAGAGAAAGGACAAAAGAAGTAAGAGATGAAGAGAAAGGAAGGAGGGATGGAGGAAAAGGTAAAAGGAAAAGGACAAACCCTAATGTCCCAATGTCGGACATCAGGAATGGTAACATACATAAGCCAGTATGTGAACACTTCAATCTCCCTGGTCATTCTATTACAGATTTAAAAGTCACTATCATTGAACAAAAAAACTTCAGAAACAGACTTCAAAGAGAAACAGCAGAACTAAAATTCATTTGCAAATTCAACACCATTAATCTGGGCTTGAATAGGGACTGGGAGTGGCTGGCTCACTACAGAAGCAGCTTTTCCTCTCCTGGAATTGACACCTCCTCATCTATTATTTGGAGTGGACTACATCCACCCTGATTTTTGAATTGGCCCTGTCAACACTGGTTCTCCACTTGTGAAGTAACTCCCTGCTCTCCATGTGTCAGTATATAATGCCTGCATCTGTAACTTTCACTCTATGCATCCGAAGAAGTGAGGTTTTTACTCACGAAAGCTTATGCCCAAATAAATCTGTTAGTCTTTAAGGTGCCACCAGACTCCTTGTTGTTTTCCTAATATCCCCAGTGACTCTACGGGACAAAATCCCAGGGAGGGAATAAAATTCTGCCACCTTAAACTAGTGTTTTCCATGCCTAGAATTCAGATGGCACCAGGTGGATCAGACTGAACAGGTTACAAACCTCTCCGAGGCACTTACTTTCTCAACAGGGACTTCTGTTTTCTAGTAAAATGGGTAAAAGGAAAGGAGAAAACTCAAAAGAGGCTCCTGCTCACACTCACATATGTGAACCCTAATACTCTCTCAGTCCTCAAAGAGAGCTCGAGAAGGAGACTTGCTGAAGCAAAGCCACAGGGGTCTCTGAGGTTTCTCTGGCCCGGCGCCCCTGTTTTGCCTGGCTGATGTGAGCATCTCTCTCTGAGGTCACCACCTCCCTAACAACTTTGACCAATAGGCTGAGCTCCTGCAAAAGGCCTTTGTGATGTCACTGCCACACCCACCCATCCCCTGAAGTGCTAATATCCTGCTGCTGGCCTGACACTTTGAAGGTTTGAGCTACTCTCTGTGGATCACCCCACTCAATGCGTCTTCATTCTAGGAAGCAAGCCGGTTAGACAGTAAAACATTAGAGGCTGCTCCCAATGCTACACTCAGTGTTTCCAAAATTAATACACTTTATGGCCAGAAGAGACCTTTAGAGCATCTCATCTAACCCCTTGCATACCATAGGCTTCCTGTATAGGACAATAGTTACTTTTTGGGCACACACATTGCAGAAAGGCATCTAGTCTTCCTTCAATGACATCAAGAGATGGAGAATCCACCACTTTCCCTTTTAGTGAGTGCCAGGGGGCTCCATTTCCCCTTCCACTAGCTCCCCATTTACAGTGAGCCAGAGCAGTACCTGCAGCAGGGAGCGGGAGTTGCTGAAGGCCTCAGAGGAACAGCCCCTGCAGTGTCTCAGGCACCTGGCGCAAATGCCGGATGATGCGGAGCTGGTGCATCACTTTGGCCGTGACGTCCTCCTGCTGCAAGGGAACGAGAACCTGTCAGAGACTCAAACGCCCCGAGGAATCAGGGGGAATTAAGAGCACCTGGAACCAGCAGTATTTCCACTCAGCACCTGCCCACCACTGAGAGATGAATTCACCTCCTGAACCCCAGAATGGAGTCTTCTTGTCCTTTCTAGTAACCTCCAGTGCCAACCCCCCTCCTTCTAGGGTGAGCTCCTGCTACCTCCCCCTGAGTGTTCTTGACAGCTGTTCCACCTCCAAACCACACCTCAAGTTATCAGAACCCTCTTTTCCACCCCAAACCAGGTTGGGCATGGAGGCGGCTCTAGCGGGGGGGCAGGAGGGATTCTGCCAGAAGTGAAGTGGGTTGCGGGGAGGTTGAGATCTTGCCCCAAGTCATCCCAGACACTAATACTAAGCCACAGAATGGCAGCATCTTGTGTCAGTGGAGTCCGAGCACTATTTCAACCCCACAGTTTTAGAGGAACTTCCCACAAGGAGAGGTGAAGAGAACCCCCAGCAAAACACACACACACACACACACACACACACACACCCCACTCCTGGTGGTGGGAGGGGAACAGGAGAAAGGACAAAAGAAGTAAGAGATGAAGAGAAAGGAAGGAGGGATGGAGGAAAAGGTAAAACGAAAAGAACAAACCCTAATATCCTCAGTGATTCTAAGGGGCAAAATCCCAGGGAGGGAATAAAATTCTGCCACCTTAAACTAGTGTTTCCCATGCCTAGAATTCAGCTAGCACGAGATAGATCAGACTGAGCACGTTCCAAAACCTCTTGGAGGCTCTTACCTTCTCAACAGGGACGTCTCTTTTCTAGTAAAATCAGTAAAAGGAAAGGAGAAAACTCGAAAGAGGCTCCTGCTCACACTCACATACGTCAACCCTAACACTCTCTCAGTCCTCAAAGAGAGACCTCGAGAAGGAGACTTGCTGAAGCAAAGCCACAGGGGTCTCTGAGGTTTCCCTGGCCCTGCCCCCTGTCCTGCCTGGCTCATGTCAGCATCTCTCTCTGAGGTCACCACTTTCCTAACACCTTTGACCAGTACGCTGAGGTCCTTGAAAAAGCCTTTGTGATCTCACTGCCACACCCAACCAAACCCTAAAGTGCTCATGTCCTGCTGTTGGCCTGACACTTTGAAGGTCTGAGCTACTCTCTGTGGATCACCCCAAAAAATGCATCTTCATTCTAGGAAGCAAGCTGGCTAGACAGTAAAATATCAGAGGCTGCTCCCAATGCTACACTCAGTGTTTCCAAAATTAGTAGACTTTATGGCCACAAGAGACCTTTAGAGCATCTCATCTAAGACCCTGTATATCACAGGCTTCCTGTATAGTACAATAGTTACTTTTTGGGCACACACATTCCAGAAAGGCATCTAGTCTTCCTTCAATGACATCAAGAGATGGAGAATCCACCACTTTCCCTTTCAGTGAGTGCCAGGGGGCTCCATTGCCCCTTCCTCTAGCTACCAATTTACAGTGAGCCAGAGCAGTACCTGCAGCAGGGAGAGGGAGTTGCTGAAGGCCTCAGAGGCACAACCCCTGCAATGTCTCTGGCACCTGGCGCAAGTGCCGGATGATGCGGAGATAGTGAATCGCTTTGGCCGTGACGTCCTCCTGCTGCAAGGGAACGAGAACCTGTCAGAGACTCAAACGCCCCGAGGAATCAGGGGGAATTAAGGGCACCTGGAACCAGCAGTACTTCCACCCCCAGCACCTGCCCACCACTGAGGGATGAATTCACCTCCTGAACCCCAGAATGGAGTCTTCTTGTCCTTTCTAGTAACCTCCAGTGCCAACCCCCCTCCTTGTAGGGTGAGCTCCTGCTATCTCCCCCTCAGTGCCCTTGACAGCTGTTCCACCTCCAAACCACAGCTCAAGTTATCAGAACCCTCTTCTCCACCCCCACCCAGGTTGGGCAGGAGGCGGCTCTAGCAGGGGGGGCAGGAGGGATTCTGCCAGCAGTGAAGTGGGTTGCGGGGAGGTTGAGATCTTGCCCCAAGTCATCCCAGACACTAATGCTAAGCCACAGGATGGCAGCATCCACTGTCAGTGGGGTCCAAGCACTATTTCAACCCCATACTTTTGGATCAACTCCCCACAAGGGGAGGTGAAGAGAACCATCAGCACCACACACACACACACACACACACACAGCACTTCTGGTGGTGGGAGGGGAACAAAAGAAGAAAGAGATGAAGAGAAAGGAAGGAGGGATGGAGGAAAAGGTAAAACGAAAAGGACAAACCCTAATGTCCCCAGTGATTCTACGGCACAAAATCCCAGGGAGGGAATAAAATTCTGCCACCTTAAACTACTGTTTTCCACGCCTAGAATTCATCTGGCACCAGGTGGATCAGACTGAACAGGTTACAAACCTCTCCGAGGCTCTTACCTTCTCAACAGGGACGTCTGTTTTCTAGTAAAATCAGTAAAAGGAAAGGAGAAAACTCGAAAGAGGTTCCTCCTCGCACTCACATACGTGAACCCTAATACTCTCTCAGTCCTAAAAGAGAGACCTCGAGAAGGAGACTTGCTGAAGCAAAGCCACAGGGGTCTCTCATGTTTCCCTGGCCCTGCGGCCCTGTCCTCCATGGCTGATGTCAGCATCTCTCTCTGAGGTCACCACCTCCGTAACACCTTTGACCAATAGGCTGACGTCCTGCAAAAGGCCTTTGTGATGTCACTGCCACACACACCCATCCCCGGAAGTGCTAATGTCCTGCTGCTGGCCTGACACTTTGAAGGTCTGTGGATCACCCCACTCAATGCGTCCTCATTCTAGGAAGCAAGCCGGCTAGACAGTAAAACATCAGAGGCTGCTCCCAATGCTACACTCAGTGTTTCCAAAATTAGTAGACTTTATGGCCACAAGAGACCTTTAGAGTATCTCATCTAAGCCCCTGCATATCATAGGCCTCCTGTATAGTACAATAGTTACTTTTTGGGCACACACATTCCAGAAAGGCATCTAGTTTCATTCAATGACATCAAGAGATGGAGAATCCACCACTTTCCCTTTTAGTGAGTGCCAGGGGGCTCCATTTTCCCTTCCACTAGCTCCCCATTTACAATCAGCCAGAGCAGTACCTGCAGCAGGGAGCGGGAGTTGCTGAAGGCCTCAGAGGCACAGCCCCTGCAGTGTCTCAGACACCTGGCGCAAGTGACGGATGATGCGGAGCTGGTGCATCACTTTGGCCGTGACGTCCTCCTGCTGCAAGGGAACGAGAACCTGTCAGAGACACAAACGCCCCAAGGAATCAGGGGGAATTAAGGGCACCTGGAACCAGCAGTATTTACACCCAGCACCTGCCCACAGCTGAGGGATGAATTCACCTCCTGAACCCAAGAATGGAGTCTTCTTGTCCTTTCTAGTATCCTCCAGTGCTAACCCCACTCCTTCTAGGGTGAGCTCCTGCTACCTCCCCCTCAGTGCCCTTGACCGCTGTTCCACCTCCAAACCACAGCTCAAGTTATCAGAACCGTCTTCTCCACCCCCAACCAGGTTGGGCAGGGAGGCGGCTCTAGCAGGGGGGGCAGGAGGGATTCTGGCAGCAGTGAAGTGGGTTGCGGGGAGGTTGAGATCTTACCCCAAGTCATCCCAGACACTAATGCTAAGCCACAGGATGGCAGCATCTTGTGTCAGTAGAGTCCAAGCACTATTTCAACCCCACAGTTTTGGATCAGCTTCCCAGAAGGGGAGGTGAAGAGCACCCCCAGCAACACACACACACACACATCCCACTCCTGGTGGTGGGAGGGGAACAAGAGAAAGGACAAAAGAAGTAAGAGATGAAGAGAAAGGAAGGAGGATTGGAGGAAAAGGTAAAACGAAAAGGACAAACCCTAATGTCCCCAGTGATTCCACGGGACAAAATCCCAGGTGGACTATAAAATTCTGCTACCTTGAACTAGTGTTTTCCATGCCTAGAATTAAGCTGGCACCAGGTAGATCATATTGAACAGGTTACAAACCTCTCCGAGGCACTTACTTTCTCAACAGGGAAGTCTGTTTTCATAGAATCATAGAATATCAGAGTTGGAAGGGACCTCAAGAGGTCATCTAGTCCAACCCCCCGCTCAGAGCAGGACCAATTCCCAGCTAAATCATCCCAGCCAGGGCTTTATCAAGCCGGGCCTTAAA